>NC_133776.1:42549177-42583513 GCF_003597395.2 Chelonoidis abingdonii
GGCACTGTGCTCTCAACACGGAAGTGGGAACTATGGGATAGCTGAGGAACAGCTACCCACAGTGCACCGCTCCTGAAATCGATGGTAGCCTTGGACCATGGACATAAGCAATCGATTTTTTGATCGCACTGTGGACGTGCAAAACCGATTTTATAACATCGGTTTTGTAACATCGGTTTAAACTACTTCGAAATAATCGTGCAGTGTAGACGTACCCTAAGAAGATCATATATTTTCTCTGTCACAAATGTACACAGCCTGACTGTCCCTTATGCTACTCCAGTTGCACATTAGTGTAAAAAAAGGGGTGTAAAATTGGGGTAGAGCAGTCAAGAATTAGGACCTTTATGTATGCACGCGCACATACACACTCGCTGTGTGCACCAGATTCTCTACCATAATATGTTGCTTTTGTAGTTGTGCAAAAGGGGTGTAAAGCTGGTGGATCTAGCTAACGGGGCAATCCCGCATGGCACAGTCACTGACTAGCAGGCTCCTTCCTGGGGTTGTGGCCAGAGCACTGCTGCACTCCAGCAGTCCTTAACTGATGCAACAGACCTCTGAGGACATAGCTGTCTAGCATACAGTATATCAGCCCTCAAGCCACGTTATATTATTTCAAAGACTGGGTCAATATACAACAAACGGCAGCACTGGGGAACCATGAAAGGCTTCTTGGGACTCCTCATTAACCTCACTGCATCAGCTCTGCCCAGGACACATAGGGCACAGCTGAGAACCCAGAAAAACCTAGACCACGAGAAAAACAGATTTTTGAAAACACAACTTTTTCCTTGTTCAATAGGTGTCTGATCCAAAAGCTATTTGGGATCAATAAAATGATTCCCATTGATTTCAATGGGCTTGAGATCACACATTAAAAGTCTTACTAGTACATTGATGCCTCATCTTCAAAGAATATTCTCAAGCCTTTCATGCTTGGAAGATAAGCAATGTAATCAATATTTTTCAACATTAATCAAGGCTAAGAGAATTTTATTTCTACCCTTTTCTCCAAATTGTGTTGGATTCTTAGAAAGCACATCACTGTTATTTTTACCAACATAAGCAGACTCAGCTGAAGGGAACAGAAGCTTTTAGTGGCTGCTAGTTCTGCACAACTGATAACACTTCATATTTATTATATCTACACAACAATAAATGCTAAATTTTTCACTAGGAAAAAGCACCATTAAATAACCATCGTTCCTGATTCTGGTTTCTTACCTATAAGTGCCTTTTTATTATTTGAACTGATGATTTCCATTGTCCTGGCATTTTTTCCCCTTTCAATTGTATTTTACGCTCACCATTTCTTTTTCCAGTCAGAAATGTTAATGAGGAATAGAAGAAAACAGAGAGACACTAAATATAGGTTTCATCTTCTCTTTGCTGTCCATTCATTACAGGCAGTTTCTTTCAGATCTATTTTAGAGGTGTACTATCCATTAAAAAATGCACATAAAAACTATGTTCAGATAAAGTTAAGGGGTAACTACCAGTATACAAGTCAGTAACTCAGAGTCCAGGCTGCATTTCTCTCCATATAAAACTTACCTCACAGTGCCTAGGTAAAACAGCAGCACATGCAGTAAAGAAGATCATCTCACTATTTAACTCACCCCTCCCCCTGCCAGGCACAAGGAGGTGAGTAAAGCATAGTTTCCTCTGTAAGAACTCTGAGGCCAAAATTATGGCTGGTCCTGCACACCTGTACATGAGCGTGAAAGTCCCTAGCACTACAGATCCCGGGTAGCGCACACAGAAGCAAGCTCGCCAATGCACCTGCTTCCTCCTTCTGCAAAGCAGATGGGTGGGGAGGATAAAAGAGGGAGCCCTGACTCCACCTTCTTCTTGCTGGCCAGAAAAGGTGAGCTAGCAGAGGGGTGTCAGATAATATGGTAGCCAGCAGCCAGTTATTTCCCCTCCAATACAAGGAGTACATGGAGAAAAACTGTGGATGTGTCTCTGAGGCACCGGTTAATTTTGGGCTGGTGCAGCATCTACAGCAAACCTTGCTCAGGGCTTTGCCTAAAGTCTAGCCATCTGTGGTTTTGTTTTAATAATATCATACTAGTGAAAGATGCCCAAGAGCCTGAAAACCCAAGTCCTGGACTCAGGAATGCAGCAGGTCAGCAATAGTATAAGCTTCCTCACCAATATGCACCAATTCTTTCCCACTGGGACAACTTTTAGAAGGAGAAGTCAGTCAATAAGTCTCCTATTCATCCCTTGGCAGGATAGGCTAGGTGTGGTGGTCTTATGACACAGATGCTTACCCACAAGGAAGCTCTCCCTAGCAGGGCTTGTCTTTGTGCGCTGGGTTGAGATCAGTACATTGCCTAGCACCAACAATGAATACTAATAATATGATCTAGGCTGCCAAAAAGCATCACATCTTCACTTTTGGCTAGACGAGGCTGGATCTGAACCAGTGACCTAGGGGTGGAAGAGATCTGCATCAATTCCATGAGTTATCCTTTGTTTCTGTGTTATGATAGCATAAAATATAAACAGATGAAAAAAATTACCTTTCATAAACATGTGGAGTTCACATGAGATCAAATTCTATCTGCTGTGCAAATACAAGTTTAAAAAATGTTATAGGGTTTATTTACCCAAATTATAATGGTTCCTTTGTTAGAGGATGCCATTATGATTATCTGCTTTCATCATTAATACTTTGAGTCAGTAGTTAATGCAGAGGTGACAAATTACAAAAATGCTCAACATTTTATGGCTTTTCTCTCTTAGCAATGTCTTTTTATTTCATATCCCCTGTGTGTATCATCCTTCCTTTAGATGTCTTCTGTTCTCTCTCATACACATGATCACATTTATAATTAAACACTTCCAATCATATTTTATTCACACACAACAGATTACCAAACCCTCTATAGCTCAGTGTCGGTGCACATTACATTAAACTTTGGGAAGTGGTAGAACTAAAGGAAAATTTCCAATTAACTCCAAGTGTAATGCAAACATCTTCAGTCTTTTCCATTGCACTCAGAAGCATCAACCAATAAAGAATCACTTACTCAGCTGCTTAGCTATGTTTGCCACAAGGAGCACAAACTAATTCTCTGAAAACTGTGTGGCTTTCTGTTTGTTCTGGATGCAGTTACACTGATTAGAAAGACTATGCAATGCTGCCTCTTTCTCTGAGAACTCCTGCAAGTGATAACTGAGGCACTTGAACATCTGATGGTAGAGGAAAGATTTTCTCTGTAAGGCCTTTCATCCTGGAATTCATGTCCTTGTTGATCTGACAGAGCACAGGTCTGTTATCCTCTCAGATCAGGCATAAAGCCACTAGCTTTTCCCACTCCCTTGGCTAAATGGGGGCTGGGACAATCTGAATTTGGTGCTTACTATAGTGCACTGAAGAGTCTTTTCTTGACCAATACAATTTATGAAGTACTTTTAAAATTTGCACATGTATCTAGAAGCTGAGTTATCTGGGATATGTTAGAAAAATTAAAAATAGATAAGTGCGGGCTTATTCCTGCTCCCACTGGAGTCAGGCATGTGATTAAAATGTCCCTTTTACGGTGTCACCCATAGCTGTACCCAGTTTTCAACCAACGTTCTCACCCAGTGCAAAACTTTCCTCCTCACTCCGTTGCCTGTTTTCTCATTGCTTTAAAACCACAGTAATCCTGAGCTTTGCTTCACAAATCCTCATTGCAACTCCCCTTGGACAATTAGCTCCCATTCCCTTTGAGGATCTAGCCACAAAAGGGGGTCAGAGCCTCAGGAAGGTGAGATATCCAATGGCTGCTGGAGGTGTCGAGCAGAAGTATCCTAAAAGTGTCCAGGCCAGAGACAGCAGCATACCCAATGTTCAGTGTAGGCTCTGATATACAGGTCCTGATGCAGTTATTATTATTCATCACATAGTGCCACAGATTAAGTTGCACACACATTGTAGCATTGTCATCCAAGTCAATGAAAGTTCTGCATTCAAAAATACTGGAAGATCTTAGGGTTCTCTTCTATAAGGTTCTGAGCAGGCTCTACCCCTATACACTTCAGGATCAGCATCTTGCAAGATTAGACTATATATAGTGTGTATACAGTGGGAACCAAATTGTGGGCCATATTGTGACACCCATACTCACTCTGAATAGTATGTGACTACTGGTGGAGTAAGTTACTATTCAACGTGAGTAATGGCATCCCAATCTGGCCCTATGTAAACATAACCCATCCCATATAAACATTCTCATTTTTCTCACCTTCCCACTCCTATCCTTTCAAAGACATACAGCTTTGTTTGCTTAAAGTCAAATATAACCCTTCTCTGTTTTCCAGGAAGATATATCCGTCTTTATGTAGAGCAAGTAGCAACTGTTAAAATAAAACTGCATGTCAGTGACAGCATGGTTACAGTAGACCAAAAGAGAGCAAAATAGAAGTGACCTTAGCCATAAGGCTAGTTTGAATTCCTTCTGTGTAAAAATAGAGGCTAACAACTGGCAAATGTCAGCCTCATTATCAGGAGCTTGATTTTTTTGCAATGAAAGAAAAATTAGCCTTTAGCTCTTTCTTCAACATAATAGACCATTTCTCCCATTAGAAATCCACCATTTACTTTTGAATAACTATCAAATTATGGAAACCCCTTCTTTTGCCAATCAGTATTAAAAGCATATCTTGCAGGCTTTAACAGCTATATTTATCTTTCCCCCAACACTAGCTGTTTAAATAGTTTGGACATAGTAGCTAAGCAAAAAGAACATTGAGTTCAAGGGTAATTGCTTCTCTGTGATATTTACAATACCCTCAAATTGTCTAGTAAAAAAACTCTGAAATGGAAGATTCCAGCTAGATAAAATAAAACCTGAAACAGAAGTTGTAATTTCAGTGCCCCTGTTTGAAACCAAGGTAATGTTCTGCAATCTCAAGTCTACAATAAGTGCTATAAAAAAAAATATTGTAATCCAAAACCTGATGGACCTCAATGGGCATTTGCCTAAGTCAATATTTGGAAAAGAACCACAGGATTTGATCCACCTATTGTGCTAGATCCTCACCTGATGTGAATCAGTATAGCGTCATCAAAATTAATCCTGCTGTGCCATTTTATGCTTGTCCCACTGGAATTTAACAGGACATTAAGTGGCTGGATACCTCAAGCGTGATTATTAGACACTAAGGAATATTTTTACAAGAATCCTGTCATGTGGTCCACTCACCACAGGTGACACCTCCTCCTGGCTGCTCTAGGGATTCGCTCTTTCCAGGTCCAAGACCCCATTCTGCTGCTCTCTGCATGCCCTGCTGCCACTCTCTCTCACTCTCTGCCACTCGCTGTGCTTCCTCTTCAAGACTTGGCCCTTCGGCCAGGTTACTATGTGTTTCCCCCTTCCAGGGTCTCAAAGTCTTTCTGCACCAATGGGCTCATTCTTTTCTCTCCCTTCTGGTTTCCTTTCCCCCAACGTGGGATTCCTTACCTCGCCTTGTTTCATTATTGGAAAGGGGCTCCAGTCAGTCTCCAACACAACCAGATAGAGCAGCTCCTCCACTTCCCCAACCTATTTCCAATATACTCTCCCTGCTTTATGGAAGTCCTGCCTATTCCTTCACAAGTGAGCTTCCCCTATTTAGGGCCTTCCTTTCAGCCTTAATTCTCCCAATGCGCAGCCTAATAAGTTAGTTGGCCTCCATTAACTCTTTTGGGATGAGTGTGGGGGAACATCCAATCACAGGTCCCTTGTCCAAAATGCTGTGCTGTTTCATATCTTGCCCCATATGCTTCCTTGCTTCCTAAGATCATACAGAGATAATACCACATTTATGTGATGCGTCTCAGGATTAGTTCAAATATAGGTAACCCACCTCTCCTCCCCCCATCGCTGGAAAAAATAAATTTTAGTCTGCTCCATCCTCTTATGCCAGGTCAGTTTGGATCAAGGAATTCAGCCCCAGTATGGGTAGGGAAAATGGGATCCAAATTGTTGTATATTTGTGGAAGGTGTTAGGGGAATAGTAAACTGAGGTGTCTTGTTAAAAAAGGAAGATGGGAAACCCTGCCCCAACCAGAGACCAGACAAAAGGGAAGATGTCTCAATCCCCTGGGACCACTATGGAGCTTTCAATCAGCAAAGAGCATCTCACACTAGCAGAGCACAAGCAATAAGCATCACACTATCATTTCATCCTATCCCTGGTGAGAGGCTACAAGAGGCTCTCTCAGCTACAAGTTTAGCCACAACGTATGAGGATCAAATCTAGCATTCCCTGAGGTAAACTAAAAATTTCACTCCATCTATACAATGGGAATGCTACTACTCACCAGCTCCACAGGGATATTGTGAGGCTCAACTCATTGTTTGTAAAATGCCTTGAGAGAGTCTCTGATGGGAAGTGCCCTATTAATTCTAAGCACTATTAGCACTAAGAAACAACCCTCCAGCCAATGCTATTGCCAGGTATAATTTACTGCCTGTCTCACAGTGAGAGGGCAGATCTGATAGACACCGACTGTAAAACAACAGACTCTGCTACCACAAAATTAGGTGTACGTGCAGAGAGGTGCTATAGGAAAGCCAAAGCCACTGAGTTGAGTGGGGTGAATAATAGGTTTTTTGGTTGACTGGCAATTCCAAAATAAATAAATAAAAAACCCAAATAAGTTTCATTTCGGTTTGAACTTAAAACCATTTTTAAAATATCAGGGAATCAAGAAGCCTAAAATATTTCAAGCAAGGTTGTGATAAGGTGCTCTACTCAGCTCTAGATGGAGTGGTCTTCTGGCTGCTCTGAGGACTAGTTTCAGGAGGTCGACGCCCCTTCCCATGGTTGTATGCCATCTGTCTGCCTCTCTCCCTGGGTCTGCAGCTTCCTCACTCCTGCTCCAAAAGCTGCTACTGCCTCTTTGTGACCCTCCAGCCAGGTCGCTATATACTTTTTCCCCTTCTAGGGTATCAAAGTGTTTCTTGAGGAATCTTAACCCGGCTTCCCATTCACTGCCCCATTGCCACCCCCTCAGCGGCTAGTAGGAAAACCCAGTCTTGTCCTCTACTCTGGGTTCCAGCTCAGGGATTGTTTGGTCAGCAGCTAAGGTCTGTTACCTTCTAGGTCTGTTACTGCTTTTCTCTAAGCCCTTTCCTTACCATCCAGCACTCCCCACTCTCTGGGTTTGCCTGCTTCCTAACTCCCTCCCCCCAGAAAGTAACTGTAGGCTACCTCTCTTGCTCACCTCCAAGCACTCTTCTCTTGTCCGGGGGAATGACTGCAGACTTTCCCAGCAGACCCCTCTACAGCCAATTTCCTGCCTTTATGAGTCCAGCCCAGCTGGTTCCTCCACAGCTGGACTCCTTCACTCTGTCAGGGGATTACTTAGCTGTGGCCTGTCAGGTTAATTATTCCCCTTCTGACTCTACATTAACTCTTTCCAGGCAAATGTGGAGTGAACAGCCCATCACAAAGATCAAAACAAAATATTTAATTTCCAAACCATTTTTTGGTTCAGTTGAATCTATTTGGCAAACTTGACACAATTTGTGACTAGCTTTGGATCAACCGAAACTAAATTTCTTGGCAAATAAAACTATTCACTGAAAAAAATTCACCCAGCTCTACTACTGGGTGTATCACTTACCGGTCAATACTTTCTGAGGACACTTCTGAATGGCACCGATCCCTCCAATATCTGTGCACAATTACTAGCAACCCTCGTCACTGAGAGCTTTCAGGGATTTGGATGCCTTGCCTAAGTAGTAAATGCTTGTCTCGTCTGCATTCTCTTGAGTCTTGTTTCTTTCCATACTTCTCTCCAGGAATGCTCTGTGGCTTCCAGTAGGAGCCTCAACCTTGCCCACCTTCCACTTGGCCACACCCACTTGGATTTCTTTGTAGTGAGGAAGCATACAGGTTGTGTTCTCCATTTCCATATAGCATAAAAGGCAGCTGTAGAACCTAAACATCTCTCTTACTGTGACCTTAAGTCTCTGAAATCATGGAACCTGTAGACCACTGTGATCATCCCCTCACATTTTTCCTTAAAACATTATCAACACCATATGATGTAATGTTTTCCATTGACTCCAGTGGGATTCCAGAAAGTTCTAGTTAGAACAGAAATTAGCTTAGGAATCTTGCTCCTCCTTTTTCAAAGATCTCTCCCTTTCAAGACACAGTATGATATTTAATTGATACCTATGAACGCTATCACTCTTCATGTAAGTTTCAGGTTCTTACAAGATTTAAGGTGTACTTAATCGAGATTTGTAAATGAGACTGTTATATCTGGAATCTCCCTGAGAAAACAGAGACTTCTTATATACTAGATGATACAAGATAAGGTAAAGAGACATAACCATAATGATGATACAGCATTTACAGCTGCTACCATAAGAGATGGAAGATCCACAGTAGCCTAATTAATGATGAAACAACTAATAACAGCCCAATTTCATTCCTAAGCAGAGACATTATTAACTGGTGACCCAGTAAGCAGACAGGTGTGAAATAATGTTTCCGTTAAAAAAAAAATCTGAACACATGGCTTGTAAAATGTTTACACCCAGTTCAACAATGTAATAATGATGCTTATTAGTGTGTTTCTTATGAATTGTTTGGAGGCATTGAATGCAAAATCATAAAAGCTGAAAATGGAAAGTTGTTTATTCCTGCGTAAAATTACTATATCAGCATATTGTACACACCTACTTACAATTGGGGTGATGGGGAGGGGTATGGTCATGTGTAGTTTGCTTCTTCATAAGTTTAAGTTTTCAATTAAATGTTCCATGGCACAAAACTTGGACATACTAAGAATTAATTATGGTAAAATGGTAATTTTACAGAATTACTTCTGTAGAAAATAGGCAAAATGCTTAAATATCTCATATGATATCTTGATTTTAGTAAAGCTTTTGATTCTGTCCCACATGACCATCTCATAAATAAACTAGGGAAATGCAACCTAAATGGAGCTGCTATAAGGTGAGTGCAAAACTGTTTGGAAAATCATTCCCAGGGAGTAGTTATCAGTGGTTCACAGTCATGGTGGAAGGGTATAAGGAGTGGGGTCCCACAGGGATCAGTTCTGGGTCCAGTTATGTTCAATATCTTCATCAATGATTTAGATAATGTCATAGACAGTACACTTATAAAGTTTGTGGACGATATCAAGCTGGGAGGGATTGCAAGTGCTTTGGAGGATAGGATTAAAATTCAAAATGATCTGGACAAACTGGAGAAATGGTCTGAAGTAAATAGAATGAAATTCAATAAGGAAACATGTAAAGTACTCCATTTAGGAAGGAACAATTAGGTGCACACATACAAAATGACTGCCTACGAAGGAGTACTGCAGAATGGGATCTGGGGTCATAGTGGACCACAAGCTAAATATGAGTCAATAGTGTAACGCTGTTGCAAAAAAAGCAAACATCATTCTGGGATGTATTACCAGGAGTGTTGTAAGCAAGACACAAGAAGTAATTCTTCCACTCTACTCCATGCTGATTAGGCCTCAACTGGAGTATTGTGTCCAGTTCTGGGCACTACGTTTCAGGAAGGACATGGACAAATTTAAGAGAGTCCAGAGAAGAGGAAGAAAAGTGATTAAAGATCTAGAAAACACAACCTATGAGGGATGATTGAAAAAATTGGGTTTGTTTAGTCTGGAAAAGAGAAGACTGAGAGGGGACATGATACTTGAAAACTGTTATGTAAAAGGTTGTTACAAGGAGGAGGAAGAAAAATTGTTTTTCTTTGTCTCTGATGATAGGACAAGAAGCAATGGATTTAAATTGCAACAAGGGAGGTTTAGGTTGGACATTAGGAAAAACTTCCTAACTATCAGGGTGGTTAAGTACTGGAATAAATTACCTGGGAAATTTCCATCTTTGGAGATTTTTAAGAGCAGGTTACACAAACACCTGTCAGGAATGGTCTAGATAATTAGTCCTGCCATGAGTTCAGGGGACCGGACTAGATGACCTCTCGAGGTCTCTTCCAGTTCTAAGATTCTATGGTTTAAACAACCAAGACAGACATAGGTTTAAAAGGTAAACAGTGCGACAGAGAGATGAATTGACTTGACTTAGGTCACGCAGCAGTTTTATGGCACCGCTAGGAGTAGAATACAGGGTTCCTGAGTTGCAGTCCAGTGCTCTGCCCACTAGGACCATACTGCTCCCCCCACACATACCCCTGGAGCCAGACAGATCATATCTTATTCCATTCTGAAGCTCATGGGACATAACAGAGACTGCAGAAAGAAAGAGAGATTGGGCCAAGGGGCCAGAAGTCACAGTGTTATGTCAGGGTACTCACATCCAAATATGCATGTGCCAGACAGAACAGAATGGATTGTAGCTTTCAGCCATTGAAAACTGTTGAACAGAAACTGTTTTAAGAATTAGATGGATGGATGGCCTTGATCACCCTTCTTTAGCAGTAATGACTCAATTCCATTTTTACTACAAGTAAAGAAGTGGGCCAGGGCTGCTACTGAAGCAACAGAATTACAATAATGAGCCACAACCAAGTGCCAAAGGGTAAAGACAAAAGGAAAGGACCAGATTCTACCCCATTTTATCTCATTGAACACCACCTTATTCCTTGACTAGTCTTATTTAGTAAGGTGGCAGGATCTGATCCTTCCTAAACAGATTTCTTCCTATTTATTGGTTTTTAAACACATTTAAAATGAATTTAAAGTCTTTGGAAATGTTGTTTTAAGATTTTATTGTTGTAAGAAACTCACTAGTCATAAATCTCTGTAAGAACAGAATCTTATGGCTATGTGCAAATGTTTGCTGATCATTTCAAGATGTAACAATCCTTCAGATATTGTTCAAGAAGGCTGGCACCAGCTTTGATAGTCTTCTGTATACATTTTATTTGCAAATTCACCTTACACAAATTGTATATCAAGAGCATTAATTCCAAGTGTACTTCTCAGCAGAGCTTGAGAACGAAGACCTTCTGCTCAAAGTGACATGGACAACCTGTTTATTTCATTTGATGTAAACAAAGGGGTGCCTTAAAGATGGGTCCACTGCAGTTTAGGACAGTGAAATGCTGTTCAAAATTGTACACGTATCAGTTTTCAAGCCCAGTTTATGCAGCTTTATGAATGAAATGAACAAGATAACAATATTTACTAAAGAATCCCTGCCACTGAGTTAGTTGTTTGTTCTTCTTGATATTTATCAGATTAATGTGGTTGTCTCTGAGGGTGAAGAAAAGCAATATTTATTTTACACCTAAGTATTTTATATGTATGTGTGCCAAGTTTAACTGTTGCCAATTGCAAAACAGCAGAATATTTACAGCAGGCTCTAGCAGCAACCACATCTTATGGAGATTGCCCCTGGCAATCTGTTGGAGTTTCCCCTTGAATGGGCCTTAGCTAAATAGTGTTCCATAAAATCATACCTTCACTGCATGGCAATCCGCTTTTGTTCTGGTTTTGTCTTTTTTAGGTTTTCTCAAAATTTTCAGCATTTAAGTTCTGCTTCTAAATTTATACCAACAAAAATCAGAGAGAGAGAACTAAATAGCACATCAAACTGAAAGATTAAAAAATACACTTTCTTTCTGTGGCTAGGCTACACTGAGCGGTACAGGTGACTGATCACAAACCTCTTTGAGACTGTTGTGTAGATGTGATAAATTGATATCCGATTGCTCTCTCATCAACTGCTGAACTCCAGCTCAGCAAGAGGTGGAAGCAAAGTCAACGGGGGAGCCGCGGAAATCAACCCCGCTCCTTGAGAACGTGAGGTAAGTCGAACTAAGATACGTCAACTTCAGCTATGCTATTCTCATAACTGAAGTTGCGGATCTTAGGTCAATCTCCACCACACACAGTGTAGACCAGGCCATAGTTTACAAAAACAGTAAGTTTTATTTATGAACTACAGATATTTTCTTTTTTAATAAATCAGTTAGTTTTAAATGCAAAACACATTTTGATAAATTTACTACTTTTTCTTAGGTATCCAGCACATTTAAGGTAGTTTTATTTAGTAAAACACCATTTAGAAAAACTATTTGTGTGGATTTTTAATTGGATTCCAATTTCCATCCAACTACAACAGGACACAAGTCACAAGTAAATAATCATCATTTAGTAAATAGGAAATGAGTCATTCCCCATTTTCTAACATAATACAAAAAGGTAAAAATTAGGGATATGAATAAATGTATGTTAAGCTATATAATTGCTTAAACAAACATGTATATATTTTAGTATCTCACCTGAGTAGCAAAAATTAGTACAAAGATTAGTGTAAAGTCCATATTTAGTTGCTAATGGTCACTAGCCAATGAGAATCAACCTATCTTTAGGAAAATACCTAAAAAGTATAATACAAAACAAGATTTAAATAATCAGTTTTAATCAAGGCTTCCTGCTTGCAAGTTTAAATCAGAACTAAAATGGGTGATTTAAATTAATAAATCCACCCTGACTTCTTACAGCAATCAGTCTTTGGGATCATTGGGGAGAGTATGAGATAAAGATAACAGGATAAAGATTGGAGTACAACTCAGAAAAAATTATAAGACAAAGTTTAACAACACTGTAATATAGCAAAGTAGACAGCACTGCAACATCCTAGCTGTTTCTAGTGAGGTCATACATCAGTCAGAGAAACAATGCCATATCCAGGAGGCAACTTGACTTGTCAGAGTGGATTTAGCACAAGGAGAGTATAATGGTCAGTGTCAGCATCTAAGACTAACCAATGACCTCTATGTGGCAAACATCACTACAAACTAGAGTCAAAATTCCTAATTAAAGAGATCCCTGTGTATGTCAGGAGCAGGGCCCATGTAATATCTGTACAGAGCTATACTTGACTTGTTTTAATGTCTGGCTTATTTCAGATCTTTCTGTTTGTATGGAGGATACTATGTAAAATCAAATTGAAAAAAATGGCATTAGCTGGTCAGTTCAATATTCTAAATTGTTTTCCTTTCCAGTTGAAATACCCTGCCATTTTGCATCCCTACCATCCATTTTCCTCTTACATCAAAGAACATTTACCTCAACCAGATGACCAGACATTTCTGTGCAGCTTTTATAGAGCTAAACTGGAATCTGAGGATAATCTTCAGTCTGACCCTGTTGAAAGAATTCAGACTCAAGAGACACAGGCACAGGAGGATTCCAGGCAACAGTTATTGTTTTATTAACAGAGTATTTCTCAGAGGTCCTGATCCACCATTGCATTCTTCCATTTTTATACCAGGATAAATTAGGTAAAAATTTGACCCATAAGCTATGAACATTCTCAGGCATACTCTACTCCAATTTACATGTTGGATCATCTCTTTTAAAAGAAGGGAGAAATCCAAGTAAAGTTTGTACCTCAGATTCTAGCTTCCTTATTAAAACTATCTTCACAAGCTCATTCATAAAAGCCTAATGCAACATTAACATGCAAAATATCCCTCCCTAGTATAGTAGGCATAAACATGTTATTGCAGAACAAAAAATTTATTTTCTAGACTGTGGGCAACATTCTTCTCCCATTTACATTAATATAATTCCACTGAGTTTTATAGACTTGCTCATATATAAATGGGAGTAGATATTATCCCCATGAGCATGTGTCCTATTTCAGCTTGCAAGGATACATAAACTACAGGAGCTGACAATACAGTATAGGGCAGATTCTCAGTTGGTGTAAATTGTCCTAGCTCAGTGTTTCTGAACTGAATTTTCTCAGAATCTATGGGACAATTTACCCCAGATGAGAATATGCCCCAATATATCCCAAAAGGAATAGTTTATATTTTCCCTTTTTGACAAAATAATCTTACTCAGTCTAGTAATGGTGTTTCCAGTTCGTCTCTTGAGAATCTCTCACAAGGTGAGTAGAAGAAAGAAAGTCAGTGGGATGAGTTCTTGTCTCACAGGCTGGTCAAAAAACTAGGAGAATTCATGAGGCATTTCAAAATTCTGAAGTTGTTTCCATTATACGGGGAACAAAATGCAGCATTTCTTCACTATTTCAAAACTTGATGGAGGGGGGGTTCCGACTGTTCCTTCCTTTTTTCCCCCTACTGCATGCAATAGAATTAATGATAACTAGGAGTTTCCCCACACCCACATCTCCAGTTTTCTTCTTTTCCTTTTGCCGTGTTAACTCTTAAAAAGTTGAAGTTTCAAAAAGTTAAGTGGAAAAAGAAGAAAACTGAAAAGCTCTAGTTATTTTTTTTCTATTGCATCCAGTGGGGAAAAGGGGAAGAAAGGGGAAGAAAAGTGGTTTTGAAGAAAATCCATGGAAATTTTTTTTAAAAAAAAAAAAAGGCCACTTTTTTCATGAAAGTTTTCAGTTTAGAAAGAAGTTGAAAATTTTCCATTGAGGGGAAAAGTTTCAAATGAAAATGTTTCCCAACTCTATTTACGCTCTCAGCTGAGGGACCGCACAAAGCCTTTTGTACTCCCGCTGTCCCTGTCTTTGGAACGTTGCCCCTGCAGTCTCTACGCGGAGATGCCTCTACCAGTGCTGAGCAGGTGGATTCAGTAGCCTCTCTGAAAATGTCACTATGCAAGGGGGCAATGGGAAAGGTCAAGAGGGTGAACTAAAGAAGTCGTTACTGTATTTAGCAATTAAAATTCCTCACATTACAATACAGAAGGGCGGGGCTGCTATTTCAGTGCACGTTCTGCTTCACATTCCAGCACATTTCTACAAAAGGCCTGTGGAACTTCCCAATGCCCTGTTTATGAAACCTGGTCTATACTTAAAATTAGATTGACCTACTTATGTTGCTCAGGGCTCTGAAAAATTTACCGCCCTGAGTTCTGTAGTTAGATCAACCTAACCCCCCAGGGTAGATGTACTTAGATCAACGGAAGAATTTTTCCATTGACCTAACTGCCACCATTTGGAAAGATGGATTAGCAACTTCAATGGGAAAACTCCTTCTGTTGATGTAGGAAACATCTGCACTTCAGCAGTACAGTTGCAGCAGCAAAGCATTGCCACTGTAGAGACTGTACTGTAGACCTGGCTTGAGCTGGGTTATAGATTCTGCCTCTGCAATCCCCCTAACTACTGAGAAGTTCTCTGCACACAGCCTCTTTACTTAGACTTTGTGCTGATCTGTGAGAGTAAGGAATACATCCTAAAGGAACCATGGAGCAGATCTTTCACTGTTGTCTTACTATGCTATCTTTCAGACCAGAACAGCCACGTTGTTTTTGAAACAGCCTCTTAGCAACAGATCTTCTCTTTTAAAATCACAATAAGCAAAGCAATGGCATGAAATACAGGACAAATAGAAAAATGTGAAAGCAATAAGAATAAAGGTTTCAACTCCTAAAGAACAGGTGTTAGTCAGAGATTATACCGAAGGGGAGATGAGAAGGCAAAATAAATGTGCAATAGAAAAGGGACATCATTCAGTAATAGATTTGTGATTGTGAATGGACAGTATTATGATACAGTTGTACAACAAAAGAGTTAGTCCACAATGGCAAAAACAGTATTATACTCTTAAAATTTGGAAACATTATCTGTTATAAAAACTTCTGAGGAAAGCTTTTTGCGTCTCTATTATATTGGGGATGTTTCTTTAAGTGGACAATTGCTCAACTGCTTAATCCAGGCATGGTGCCTCTATTATGTTCTGCAATGAATACAGATGCTTTTATTCAAATGCTGCACAAATAAAATTGTATGGGCTAAGCTGTGAGTTGGTGTGTTCCTACTGTACAAAAGGATTTGAGAATAGACTACTGATTGTTGCAAGCTTGTCTTTAGAGCCACGGTTTTTAGAGGTTGTTGTCTGACTGGAGAGGGATGAAAAAGAAGTCTCCCCCTGCTTGCCTAGCAGTGCTAAAGCCTCTCACTACTGCAGTCACTCTGTGCTCTGAATAGTACAGTGACAGCTTGTTACTATTGCCCTGCACAGCGATGATCAGAAGATGGAATTTCTGTTCCATGTGAAATTGTGTTTTTTTGTTCCAATCGAAAATGAAACAAATGTTGAAAAATTAACATTTCACAATTTTTCATGGAATGGAAGTTCTGAAGAATGTTTATTCAGAAACAGTTTGTTTCAATAATGCGGAAACAATATAAACTATTATTTATAAGTTAATGTTTTAATAGAGTTGAAATTATTAAGTCAAAACTAAACATTTTTACCTAATTGCTGACCTCTTTGAAAGATCTAGATCAGGGTCAGTGCTCTAAGGGGAGCAATCTGCTTCTTCCTAATGAATGGAGAGAACCGTGCAACCCCCATGTGCAGGAGGAGCAGCACTGGGGGACATGGTACTTGCCACAGAGATAACCTCTAGTGCACAAGCCCCTGCAATCTAGCTCTTAACATCTAACTGCACCATTGTGTCTAAGTAGTCTTGAGAGAGCTGCACAAGGATATGAGACCAGTCTGGAAGCTGATTGTAATGAGATTGTTGTTTTAACCTCTCTGGCAATCTATCCTTAAGGGAATTTAAGCATTTTCTTAAGGATATCCAAGTTCATGTCTTGCAAATCTTTCATGTACAAGTCTATCCATGCACTAGAATGCCATCAATTTCTGTTTGCAAATGGTCTATGAACAAATTTCCCCTCACGTTTGTTATTCATAATGACTTGCCAAGTAATTTCTTGATCTGTAGTTCACTCACTAGCAGCATTTTGTTGCCAGTGTTTAATATTTGAAATTGGATGGGACAAACAGGTAACACAGGCTGTTTTCTTTTAAAGATCTGATTAGCTTACCTCTCGGTAATAGTTTTCCAGTAAGAATACTCATGAATATGGATTCAGAATATTTGCTTCTGAAAATATTATCATAAAGTTTCAGCAAACATCCCTTCCGCTAAACTGATTCCCTAGAATATTTGTGGAAAGCAAACATAAAAAGGAGCATGACACAGTTAACATGAATTTATTGAATGATTCAAGAGCACATTCAAGCAATTCAAGGTCCTTTAAACTAGCAGAGGAATAAGCATAGCAAAACTCAGCTTTATTACATCCCCTCCCATTCCCAATATACCCCCAACCCACACTTAACATTGCCTATCCTCCTTATCCCAGGTTGCTGCTGGTGTAGAAGGTTGCAGTGCTACCACTGCACCAGCTAGGTATTCCCCCAAGGTAGGGGAATCTCTGGCTGGTTTAAGGCCAGTTTAAGAGACAGCAAACAAAGAAGGAATATAAAACCAATTTTAACACAGCAAACTGTTAAGACTGGATCATTAAATTTTTAATATATTTATTCAGCATATTAACTATTTACAATATTTTTAATGAACTTTCAAAGGGGATGAACAGTAAGGTGGCAAAAATTACAGACAACACAAATGTATTTAGGTTAGTGAAGTTGCAAGGAATTCCAGAGCATCTTAGAGCCAGGAAGGGGGGCAACACAATGCCAGATGAAATCCCATGTTCACAAATACAAGGTAAAACACAAGGAATACCTTGAGCTATTCATACCCATTCATATGTTCTAAGTTACAGTATAACCACGCAGGAAATTCAGCCACTGCGGACAACTCAATGAGAAAATCTACTCAGTGTGCAGCAGTGGTTAAAATTAATATAAGTATTAGGATGTCTCAAGCATGAGTTAGAAAGCTGTACTGAAATGCAAAAATATCATTCTACAAACCAATGGTACACCCTCCCCTTGAATGGTATGTTCAGTTTTGGTCACCTACCACACAAAAGAACAGAAAAGTTTCAAAGATGGATGAAAAAGCTATTAGTCGTGGAAGGACAAACAAAGAGATCTTGAAAAGACTGCTGGGTATAGAGAAGAGACGAGAAAACATGGACAGCAGAATATACAATAAAGAATAGATTAGAGAAGATAAGAGAGGCTCTTCCATTTACCTTTTGTTATAAAACAAGGAGCCATCCGATGAAACCGAAAAGTGACAAGAGTAAAACTGACACAGGGAAGTATTTTCCTACAGGACCTAATTAACCCGTGGAACTCGCTGCCAGAAGATATCTTTGAGACTATGATTTTAAAAAATGGTTAGACTTTTATATGAATCATGAGACCAGTCACAGTGAGGGCAGGATCTTATCCCACCTAATGTAAAGGATTGAACCCTCATGCTTCAGGACCCAAACAAATCTGCTTGGCATTAGGAAGAAACTTCCCCAGAACCGACCACTGCACTTGCACCTTCTGAAACACTTGGTGCAGGCCACTGTCAAAGGCAGAATATTGGACCAGATGGAGCAGTAATCTGATCTGCTTTGGTTATCCCTATATTCCATGTTTGTGGACTTTCTGGTGCAGAATAAAATTAATATTGTAGGTTCCTGTAGCTACTAAAGTCTCAAAATTTGGTAGCCAATTCTCATTAAAATCAGTGGGTCTACTTTAAACTACAGTACAGAAGAAATAACCCAGAGTTTCTGGAAATGGCTTTCATTATCTGATCAGTAGACTGTGAACTCTGTGCATTCCACAAGTTCTGATTGATTAGAGAACCTTGAAAATCCATGTTAATATTCAACATCTATGTTACATAAGGCACAAAAGTTAAGCTTCTTCCATGAAGCACGTACATAGCCTCTGATTGCTTTTCAGTTCCTCTGCAGTCAAAAATCCGATCCTTCTCATTTTTCCAATAGCATATGCATTAAAAATTTGACCGTTTTCTATCAACACTGCAGCATCAGCAGTATTTTTATTTACCTGTGAGGTTAACAAGATATGTGTGTGCATACTCGCACTCCTTCAGCTCTTCATTTTTTGATGGCACAAGATAGGTGGATTGTCACAGGCTGTGTTCTTGTTTCTCTGTCTCTATGTCAGATTTGATGTGCAGGGATAGCTACACACTTGTCATACTCTTTCCCTCCTTTTATCCCAAGGCCCAGATGCCTTTCATTAGGTTTTTCTTTCCCATGGCTTTGATCTCCCCCTACAAGAGGCAGAATGCTATACTGTACAGAGCTGTGCAGAAAATCATGGAAAAGTATCTCTAATTTCTTTTTAATGTCCTATTCTTTCAGCACTGTGCCATAGGGTTCCATCATGAACATTTTGCAGGAAAAGTAAACATTTTCAAATGAAATTCTCACATTGAAAAGTCCCTTTCCTTCCTATAACCCCAGGGCACTAATGGTATCTTTTTATGTATTCCTTCTTGTCTTCTCTTGCATTCATTAAATCTCTAGATCAAAGGTTCTTGGACTCAAGTTGTGCAATCTATTCATGTTGTTTTCTTAATTTAAATGCTTGTCTTCACTTCTAATATCTCATCTGTTCAGTGCAACTTTCCTTAATTCATGAGTTGATTAAACCTGATATATATATTTTCACAAGGATAATTTTTCACCATGATTCTAACTCTGGGGAAATATAAAGAAACAGCCAGGGAGGTTGATTAAGTGTAATCATACATGCATTCCCCTCTCCCCCCCATTACTAGCAGCAGAATTATTTTGTTTAACTTTTCACTGGGTCAGACCAAAATATTTCAGGAGCCTCTTCCATAAAAAAAAGTTGCAATACTATAGAATATTGTATTCTCCTAGGGGCCCCTGTGGAGCCTGAGGAAAATTGCCCCACTTGCCTCCCTCTTACCTCCCCATCCAGCCAGCCCTGGGAAAAATAAACATTTAAAAACCTTCCACATCTCGGCACAAACCCAGTTTTGAGAAACTGGTTCTCAGCATCGGCTAGTGCTAAAAGGCACTAAAGACACTAAAGCTCATTAAAAGGGTTGGACAACGTCAAAACTTTTTTTGGATCAAAAACTAGGGGTTTTTAAAAAGCAGAAAAAAATCATGGCCAATGTCTGCTTTCCTTCAAAATTTGTTGTGGTTTTATTAATTGAAAAGCTGAAATTAGTCTGCTAAAATCAGAACATGGTTTGGGGTTTCAGAAGTGTGTGGCCAAATATTTTCTGCTTGCTGTGTTTGTTTAAAGAAACGACAAAAAAATTCTGCTTAAAATAAATTCAAAACTTTTGAACCACCTCAGCTTGTGACCAAACGCCTGAGCCCATCCAGTCAGAGATTTTTCCAGGTTTCTGATACTCTGCTGGCTTCCTTGACTCATATCTGTCTCCATAACTTTGGGTTCATTTAGCTTAGACATAGGAATTGATCATTACGGGTCGACTAAAGGTTGATCCAGGCCCAGTATTCTGACAACCGACAATGGCCAATGCCCAGGTATGATCAGTTGATCTCTCTCCTGCCATCCATTTCCACTCTCTGACAAACAGAGGCTAGAACACCATTCCTTACCCATCCTGGCTAATAGTCATTAATGGACTCAACCTCCATGAATGTATCTGTTCCTAGAGAATGGCTCCGCGGGTCCGTACAACTGGAGATGGTTACTGTGGGTTTGTCTTTAGTATAGCTTATGTACATACTCCTCGAACTGAGCATTTGAGCTTGTTCCAGAATCTGGGATGAGCCTATGTTGTGAAAACTAAAATGCTCAAAATAGCACATGCATGTGAATGGACACAGGGTGCTAAAATTAAATTAACCCAGGGGTTCTCAAACTGGCAGTTGGGACCCCTCAGGGGGTCACAAGGTTATTATTAGGGGTCGCGAGCTGTCAGCCTCCACCTCAAACCCCCCAGCATTTATAATAATGTTAAATATATTTTAAAAGTGTTTTTAATTTACGGGAGTGGGGTTTGCTATGCTAAAGGGGTCATCAGTACAAAAGTTTGAGAACCACTGAATTAACCCCTTTGGAGTCTCAGGGAATGCAAGAGAGGGGAGTCTCCCTTGGTAGGTTTGGGAAGGAGGTAGGTGGTGTAGGATATTGCTCTTCTCATGTGATCCCTCCCCCATGGAAAAGATAACAGCTTGGCTCTTTGTGTTAAATAGCTGTCTGCAAGCCTCAAACTGCTGAATGAGCTTTAGGGTAGCGAAGTCTGTGCCTCCCCAAAGAGCCTGGCCCTATCCCCTATCTGACCTCCATCCACTTCCTGCCCCCCAACTGCTCCCCTCAGAATCCCTGACCCGTCCTGCTCCTTGTCTCCTTACCACTCCCCCGAAATTCCCTCCCCAACCACCACCTGAGACCCCACCCCTCCGTTCCCTGTCCCCTGACTGCCCTGACTCCTATCCACCCCGCCCTGCCAAGTCCTGACAGATCCCTGGAATGCCCACAATCCAACCCTCCCTTCCCTGTCCCCTGACCACCACCCCCAGAACCTCTGCCGACTCCCTGCCCCTTATCCAGCACCCCTGGCCCTGGCCCCAGCCCCAGCTCTGGCCCCAGCCCCCTTACCATGCTGCTTACCCCCACCTCCCCCTCTCCCAGAGCTTCAGCACTCTGCGTCCAGGAGTGGCCCTGAACAGCGCTGCAGTGGCATGGCTCCAGGGGGGCCTGAGCTCCTGTCAGTTGGCCTAGAGCTTGCAGCTCTGCCCCCTTACCACATGGCTCTGAGCAGGGAGGAGCTTAGGCCCCGCCCGAGCCACGCCACTTTAGCTCGGTTCAGGGCCACTCCTGGGTTACTCCCACCTGTCCCCTCTCTTGGAACCTCAGCCCACTGCATCCAGGAGTGGGCTCTGGCGGGACCGGAGCTCGCAGCCCCACCCCCTTACCATGCAGCTCCATGTAGAAGCCCACTGGAGCCACACCGCTTTAGCTCTGTTCAGGGCTGTTCCTGGACACGGCGCGCTGAAGCGCCGGGGGATGGGGGGAAGGCGGGGCTGGAGAATTCTCGTGGGGGCTCCTGTGGGGCCCGGATCCTGGGGCAAATTGCCCCCCGGACATCCCTGCTATTGCAAATGACAGAGTTTAGAATTTAAGTATAAATGGAGAAACCTGAATATTTCTATATAAAGACACAAGTAGGCATTCACAAGCATTTATACTGAACATATACAGATGTGTATATTGTCATGGCACGGACACAAACTACTCATTCAGCTAATCATAAACTGCAGGTAGCCAGAAGAATCTACATTCTCGAATCTATAGACTCACAGATTCTAGGGTCAGAAGAAACCATTGTGATCATCTAGTCTGATCTGTACAGCACAGGCGAAACATCCCCAAAATAATTCCTACATTTTTAAAATGAATAGACATTACATTATTTACAAAAAACCCTGTCTAGAGATTTTTAAATGATTAAATTTAGAACCAAAATTTCCCAGAGCAAACAATTGCCCAGAAAGCTCCTCAAGTCTGCCATCTCATTTCAGAACTGGTACAGTCAGACAAAACTCCAGTGAAGTTAATGGAACTAAACTAGGGCTAAATGTCATCCAGTCACAACATTTGAAGTGTTGCCATTTAAGGCTCTCATCCTTCAAACAGATCCAGCATGGGCTGACAATTCTGTCCACACAGATCTGAATTTGTCATCAGAACTGAAGCATGAAGCCTTGCCTCTATTGAAGTCAAAGGGAATTTTGTCCGGGAAGTCAGTGGACGTAGGATTTCACCTCACACGTTCTGCAATGCTTTTGTAATGTATGAGACATCAGATTGACTGCTCTGCTTCCCCAGAATTGGCCATAAGATCAGCAATCACTGATTGGGTACTTTTACATTATTAACCATCATTTTTATTAAAAATATCTGTTTTCAGTTTGTTTTTTAAACAAAATGCAGACTGGTGTACAACCTCTCACCGGGCCAGCAGCCTCTATTTCCCAGGCAGCTGCAGAAGCTGCTAGCAAGGGAAGAGCAAGAATCCTGTTGATTCCCATGGCTCTTCAGAAAGAAGGGTTTATGTTTGGAATGCCTCTTTCATCCCACCAGAAACTCCTGAAGCCTAGCCTGATAATTTTAATTTTTAAAAATAAAGTAAAGCTATAAAAATACGTGGACAAGTCTAGGCTTATTTACTGACACATGTAACACGTACACTTATGAAAAGGCCCTATTAAAAAGTTTTAATTGAATAATGTGC
Organism: Chelonoidis abingdonii; assembly: GCF_003597395.2. Lineage (NCBI taxonomy): Eukaryota > Metazoa > Chordata > Testudines > Testudinidae > Chelonoidis > Chelonoidis abingdonii. The sequence continues at coordinate 42,572,036 of NC_133776.1, forward strand.
ATTAAGTGTAGTGCTGGTCAGGAATTTTCCATTCAAGTGTTTAGCAGAAAATGACCTTTTTGTTGACACAGAAATTTTTGATGAAAACAGAATTGTTGTGAGTTTTCAGAAAAAAACAAAAACTTTCAATACTTATCAATGGTTTGGTGTTGCTGAAAAAACAAGCCCATAAATTTTGACAGAACCTGAAAAGAAAGAAAGGTTTCTAAGAAATCTTTTTGAAAAAAGTTTTTGTAAGAATTTTTTGTGGGAAAAAGGTCATTTCCCAGCCAGACTAATTATGAGGAAACTGAAGCTCCTTGAGGCCTGGAGAATTATAGATTACAGAATTTTACAGTAATAGACAAAAACAGCTCCAGAGTAGCTATGAGGTTCATAATCATCACTTCTAATTATTGCAATAATTTTAAAATTGACATTCAAGGCTAAGGCTTGTGTGGTTTGTGACAACTTCCAAATTCTGAGGGGTTTTCATTTTATAACTGTTACCACTCCACAAATATTTCTCTCTCACTCCTTCCCCATTCTCACCATCCCTGTTTGCTGTTGCCATTCTCTCCCAACTTCTTCCCCTCTCATCTCCTACTGATCTGAAACTGCAGGCACAGGTTTTGAAAGCTGAGGTTTTTTCCCCTTCAATCAAGAGCAAGCACAGCTGCAAGCTCCAATACCCATAGAGGCTTTTAACTTCAAGTTTTTATTAGAAATGCTAAATTGGGAGCAATAAAAGCTCCTAATTTGATAGTTTAATAAAAAGAGAGAGGTAAATGCAGGCATGATTGTAGATGAGCAGTACTGAGACTGGAGGTGCCAAATATTTGTTTTTTAAATAGCCGGGCTCTCTTCTTCAAGAAAATGTTGTATTTTATGAATGATGTCAGGGACCAGCTCTAGCTGATGGTGCAGGCATAAGCCATGGTTCTGCCCACGTTAGCCAAGAGGGTCATGGCCTATGTAAACATTCCCATATATATTGCACATTGACTGCTCATAGAAGGAAATATACATGCACTGTTGAAAATGCATATTCCACTTTCACAGCTCCCACTCTTGTAGCATGTGAGCATCTTTTATGGTAGTGATCATGGCTGTAGTGGTATTTGTACTATGGCAAGAATTTTCAAGAAAGCCCAACATCCACAACTGGAATGAAATTTTCAAAAGAGCACAGCACAGTGGCTGCCTGTCAAGTGCCAAGACCGTGAAAGTCTAATGCTGAGCTCTTTTGAAATTTTGGCTCTATAAGTTTCAGGTCACCTGGTGTGTGTTCTTAGCTTTCCCAACTCTGACTAACCCATAGTTTTACAGTAAGAGACACCAGGTGAAAATTCAGTGATGTAGCTACCACAAAACCTGACTCCTAGACAGATATAGAAAATCTACATTTTCATCTATATTTTATTAGAAAACACTAACATCCAATATTCTGGATGCAAATATTGCCAGTTCATCTTGTTTTATTGACAGGTAATCCATCTAAATTTCACTATTCTTCAGCTATTATAAATGCTACAGTGGGCCCAATCTTGTTCTCACATGTCAAAACTCCGACTGAATTTCCATTGCAAACAGGAACAGGATTAGGCCCACTGTCTCCAACAGCAAAATGGAGCAGTGTTAGATTAACAGAATTTTAGGAAGCAGTCAGGGCTCTCCCTCAGTGTATCAACATGTAGGCTGCCCTCTCCTAAACCAAGAGATTATGCTCAGTGAGATTTATCACCTTTATCCAGCAAAACAGGCTCCCCTGCACCCTGATGATAAGATTTATCTAATTTATGTCAGATGCTTTCTGCCCACTGGACCTCAGGGCTAGTTGCAACATCTTAAACCCCTCAGTAAATCCTTGGAGTTCTATGAATCCTTCATGCCTCTGGCTCTGAAGGAGAGTTTACAAGGACTTTCTGCAAATTCCAGAACTTACAGAGCAGCTCTGGGATTTGCAGACCACCAAATTCTGTACTATACACATACTTGACAAAGATTAAAGTTAACCCCCTGTTCCTGCTTCATTCTAGGCAAGGATGGAGCTGAGCATGTGAGGAAGGCAAAAGGGAATTCACATTATTAAATATTTTTATTGCAGTAATGTCAAGAGCCCCAATCAGATCAGACTCCTATTGTACTAGGGGGATTTTTCTGACCCCATCTTCCTCCAGTCCTTAGGAAGCCATGACTAGTCAGTGGTCCTGGTGTTCCTCCAAACATGACCTGAAGGAGACCTCCATAAAGTAGCTTCTGGTTTCAAGGTCTCTCTGTTTAATCAGTCAGTTGCAAGCCACTGGGTACGAGCAGGGAAATGTCAGTCAACTGGAAGCCCCGTGGACCCGGGTCAAGACCCTCCGGGTCATGGCACAATTACAAAGGAGGGAGTAACTGGCTATATTGTAGCAGTGCTGAAAAGGATCTGGGGGTATAGTGAATCACAGATTGACTATGAGTCAGAAAAGTCTGCAAAAACAGACAAATATCATTCTGGGTGGTATCAACAAGAGCATCGGATGTAAAACACAAGAGGTAATTGTCCAGCTCTACTTGCCACTGGTGAGGCTTCTTTTGAAGTACTGTGTCCAATTCAGGGCACCACAAATGATATGGACAAACTGGAGAGATTCCAGAGGTGAGCAACAAAATTGATAAAAGGTTTAGTAAAACCTGACCTGTGAGGCAACGTTAAAAAAACTGGGCATGTTTAGTCTTAAGGAAAGACAACTGAAGGGGGCCGGATATATATGTAAAGTGCTGTTATAAAGAGGACATGATCAGTGTTCTCATTTTCCACTGAAGTAATGAGCTTAATCTGCAGGGAGACTTAGGTTAGATATTTGGAAAAACTTTCTAACTATAAGGATACTTAAGGTCTGGAAGGGAAGTTGTGGAATCTGCATAACTGGAGACTTTTAAGAACAGATTGGACAAACCCCCCATTATGAGTGGTCTGGGTTCACTTCTCCTGCCTCAGCTCAGACATAGATACCTTATGACTTTGACCAAATTGTTTAACCTCTCACCTCAATTTCTCCATCGGTGAAGCGGCAATAGTATCTACCCTGATTTTATACTCCTCTAGCTAGGTACACTGTGACCTGAGCACTTTCCATGAGAAATAAAAGCAAAAATTTATTTTCTCAGCCTTCCTGGCCAAAGCAAGCTTTTAATTATTGTTGGAAATTATATATATATATATAGTGTACAAGGATGTGTTCAAAAGAGCTTTTCCAGGAAAGGTAGGACAGGGAGATGGGGTTTGCATTTAGTTCTGAATACAGGGAGTACTTAGTCTTATTTTTGCTGGCAATAAGTTCCATTGTGAGTTTGTAAAGTTCTTTGACACCCAAACAGTAGTGTATATTCAAATATTTTTGGTGTAGCACAGCTATCCATTTATCAGGTTTCTGTTCATTTACATCTCATGTTTTAATTCACTCAATTTGTTCTGTGATTGGAAAACTACAGATTAAACACCATTGTATTCACTAGCTGCTAAAATTATTTTAACTATAAGTAGAATGATACTGACATATAAACCTACAGCTTATTTCTGTACTAAATATAGATGTGAAAATACTGGCAAATAGACTGTAGAAAGTGATTTGTCATGTACGGACTAGCCAATTTTGTCCAAGGTAGAAATTTCTATAACAAAGCAACACATCTGCTTGGTCTCATGATCTTCCCCATAAATTGTGAATTTCCCTTGTCTTTATTTCAATGGATGTAGAAAAATGATTCAAAAGTGTGGGTTAGAAATTTATTGTCTGTGCCCTTGAGTTCCTAATCTGGGAGAAATTGAGTGGGAGGGATGAGTTTTAATAATAAAGCCAGTTCTATTCTACTCCAGAAATACTATCATCACCAGCCATGATTTTATGCAACAGTAGGACACCTCTGCTTGCTAACCTATTACCTCCTCTTGCTCTTCACACTGGCCATTGTGCCTCTGGTCATATTTATCTGCAATGCTATTGCTATTTAATGCTTCAGTATTTCAGAGGATGGGGGATGGGAAATAAAGGATTACATCTGCTACACTGTATATTTTTAAGGTCAAAGAACTTTCACCGTTTCCAATTTAAGTCTATACTCAAACACCCAGAATTAACCTCATTTATCACAAATGAAAGATATATTAATTGCAAATGCTTCCGGAGCAAATTGCCTTCATTTCATAGTGGTAGGCCCCTGTGGTGCTGATATAACTTGGAGCTCTCAGCTGAACAAACTATTGTGGAGCATGTGCACACATCAGCAGCAGTGCTATGAAGGTTGGTCCTGAAGCTAGAGCCCAGATTGGCCAGAGTAAGGGAAACACAAGAAGCTCGTCTTTCCTCAACCCCTTCCTAGAGCTCTGGTTGACTAGAGAGCTGGAAGAAAATCTCACCCCTACTTCCTGTTGCTAGTTCTCTTCTGATTCGATTGCCATTTGAGAGAGAGGTACATAAGCCACTAAAGAGGCATATAACATGCTGCTGTTGGGACACAGCAAGCTGAGTCTGAGGTCAAGGAGGACCCCCTCTGTATGGCTATTGTGAACTTGCACATCATATGATAGGCAGTAAGAATCCACAGGGAAGGAGACCCCAGATCAGTGACTGAGGGAGGAGTGATGCTGGGGGCCCCAAGAACTGTAGGGTTGCTGATAAATGTGTAGGAGTGACTTCTAGAGAAATCCCTTTGGCTATGAATACACTACAAGCAAGGGATGTGATTCCCAGCTCTCACAGATATACTTGGGCTAGCTCTCATCTGAGCTAGCAAACTAAAAACAGTAGCATAGCCATGGTAGCATGGGCAGCAGTGGCACAGCATATGCTAGTAGCCCTGAGTATGTCCACCTGGGGTTCAGGTGGGTTTGTACTCAGGGCTGTTAGCAAGGTGCTGTTGTTGCCCAGGCTGCCATGGTTACACTACTATTTTTAGAGTGCTAGCTCAGATAAGAGCTAGCACAGTACATCTATGCGAACTGGAAATCACGCCTCTGCTCATAGTGACAAGAAGCTGTAAGAGGATTTTCATCCCAAGGCCAGGGGTATGAGTTTGGCACTAACTATCTGCAAGCAGACCCCTGCTACACTATTTAAAATTAAATGAAGCGCCTGCCCTGTATGTTAATTCACCACAGCTCAGGTGCCGGAATTACTATGATTTATCCTTCAAATAATTTTATGATTCCTTGTATTGGTCTATATTCTACCCTAGAGAGGGTAATGAAGGCCTAAGATATCTACTTCAAGTCTAAGTGGCAGAAAAGATTTATTCAAAATTAGTATATACCTCCAAACTAGTTATGTAACAAAGGACATCCCAGTTCGATTATGGGAGGCAGTGGGAATGATGTTGCTTGGCTAGAATGTTGGTAGATTTCCTCCGCAGTATCAAGGAGAATACAATCAGCTCCCAATCTACAGGCTTCAAAGAAGGTCTCATGTTGCCAAGTTTTATTTTTATTTAAATTGTTTTCATGTGCTATAGCAAGTCATTTCAGTATTCAGACACAGTTGCTTTTTCCACAGTGTCATCTATAATTACACATTTTTAGCATTCCAATGGTCCCAGGTCAAGTGTTCAAAAGTAGGAAGGCTGGAATACGCTGTAGAAAGGAATTGTACAAGTTTATTTAATGATTCCTTTACAAAAGTGCTTATTACCATAGCAGTTTACAAATGTTATAGATATAAATTATTCAAAGTTAGCCAGTGTGTAGTTTAAAGAGCTACTGCTATATCAAACTGTCACTACCGGCTGTCACCAGAAGTGTATCAGAAAATCGTCAGGGGAAAAGGAAACCTACACAAGGACTAAACCAAAGAAATACGCCTTGTTGCATCATTTTCTGAAGATCACTAAACTCTGAGAGGGGAATGAATTCCAAAGGGGGAACCCTACATTGAGACAGCTCTCCTCCTCTTCTCAAAGTTCAGTTCCCAGAACCAGCAGCAAGATCTTAACAGATTTAGCTCCAATTATGGCTTAATAGCTGGAATCCCTCAAGATTTTGCCCTGAGTTTCCTCCTCTGTACAGCATGTCCTCCAAAGAGAGTAATTCCATAATTTCAATCATTATCTTTCTGAACAGATTCAGTCTGGGGAAGAATCTCTCTCAGTCCAGTCTTACAGCTGCAGCTGTTTCTAACGTCTCCCATATTGTCCTGCTACCACCATCTCAAACCAGACTTATTCATGATTCCCTCTAACTCCTCTGTACTCCTTCCTGTCAATATAACCATTGATACCTTCCACTATCCTCCCAGTCTCAGCTTCAGTCAATTCCTTACTCTTCAGACCTTCATGAAATCCTATTGTTTCTCCCTAAAGAAGAGACCCAGATCTACCCTTTCCTCTTTGTACCCACTGCTAAAAATCTTCACATCCACCCATCCTGGATTACTGCAACCACTGAGTTGTCCGGCCCATTTGATCACATCCTTCCTATATCCTTTCACTGACATCTTGTCTTGCCATCTCAAATTCAGATTCCTTGTCCTCATATTCAACATATCTCTGCTCTCATTTATCCCCTTTTCTCCACTACATTTATTCCATACTTGTCCCATCCACATCTTCCTGTTGATTCTTTACATTCTGTCACATCCTCCCTCAACTCCAAACAGCTTCCCAGATCTAAAACGTTACTCTCTAGATCCCACCTTAGAAACAATTTCTTCCAGCAAGCATCTCAGTTCTATATTTCCCACCAGTAATATTCCTACACTCTCCTCTCCCTAATTGTCCTGGGCCATATCTTTGCTAGTCTCATCTTAGACTGAAAACTCTTGGGGCAGGCAAGGAACATTTCTTACTCTACATTTTGAAGAGTGCTATGTGCATTGGCAACTAGAATGCCCTAACTACTGGAATAAAAGTTATAAAAGGAGGTGGCAGAACCACTCTTTCAGCCCTTCTGCAAATCTAGCCCTTTATTTCCTTTGCTTTTATTGTAAAAAGTTCCTGAAAACAAAACATTTCAGGTCAAGCAAAACACTTCATTTAATCCAAAACAAATGTCAACTTTTTGATTCACCAAAATTTTCCAGAAGATTTGGTTTTGGTTTGACCCAAACTGATTTTTTTTGTTTGAGGTTGAGAATTGTCAGTGAACTGAAAAATCGGTTACTCTCTCAATTCTCTTACCACCACCACATGAAAGATGAACAACAACAACAAGAATGAGGCAGAAGGCAAGAGGTAGCTTTTCAGCAGGGGCACAGACAATTCAGGGCTTTTAAGATAATTATAACATCTAACAGCATATGGAGATAGCGCAGGTGCTAATCCACCCGGCTCCATTATTTCTTCCACCTACTGAGTTTCTTTCAAATCCAGGTCAATGAAAATGTTACCATAATTCCTTAAATTTGTGCATAGTCTCACTTATGAGAGACAAGTGACATTTAATTGTTTTGTATAACTCCAGTTCTTACAGCCAATCTTGTATATTTCATGTGTTAGGCTTTCATAAGAGGAGTTACAAGAGTCAGTGTCCATATTCTGAATAGCCTTGTATCCTTTTCCAGGAAATCTTAGCAAGCCTGCCTTTGGTGAGGGAGAGCGAATTTTCAGTAGCACACAAGACACCAAATCCCTTTTGGTGAGAGGTGGGCTCTAACTGCCCTCTGTACATTTGAAAGTCCTCACCACCACTGGCTTCTTCTCCTCGCCTCTCCTGCATCACTGTTCCTTGGGCCAGTATGATTTCTTAATTTGGGAAAGGATATTGTCTTCTACAATCTCAAACCATAGCTAGTTTACAGCATTTTCTGAAGCCTGGTGTGGATGGCAACTGGTAGATTTTTACCATTAAAATCTTGCAATCCTGGCAAGAAGAGCATTTAGTTGATGTGTGGTTACGGTCAGAGGACAGGTGGGTCTGTTTGGAGTCGGTTCAATTTCCTGGTGCTACAGAAGTGCAGAGTATGGAGAAAGCCAGGGCCAGCTAGTTTCATGTGAATAAATCCAAGAGCTATCTACAAGCGATAGCGCACAATTAAAGATAGGACAGTACAGTTAGCAAACTGATCTCGATTAAGCATCCTGTTTGACAGTTTCCCTTCATGCAAGAGGAGATAAGAAAGTACATTTTTTAAAACTTAGTTTAAATGGGTTTTTAAGGTCTTGTCAAATGCTATCCAGAAAGCATGAGCTTCAGGCTCCGATCTCTGCTGTTATTTACAGATCAGGCATTTTATTTACACATAGTCACAGCCTTCCCTACTCCCTTCCTTCTGGAACTGTTCCTAGCAGACTAAGGGACTGATTGCAGGATGTTAGAGTCTATTTTTGCCCGTGTCAGTAATGTTTGCTCAGGGGAGATAGAAGTTTTCTGGAATCTGATTTAATTTGAATTATTATTTGAACAAGACAGGTCAGATGCCTCACATACAATCTGAGCAAACTTGGGAGTTCCCTCACATGTATATTATACAGTATTGCGTTGAGCAGAGTTACTCTGTAGCACATCCTGGTACCCTGCAATATATCAAGAGATATCTAGGAATGCAATTTGTGTCTTCATCTGTACTCCAGCTTCCTTCTTCAGTGGACAGGTCTGATTCCAGAAACCAGTGACCTTCTCCCTATGGGCCCGGATGCTAAGTATGTCTGTCTATAAGTGGCTCTTCTTGGAATGAAGGTCTATCATAGTATTTTGGGACCAGATTTTGTTCTGTACCCACCATCGTAAGAATTTCTGCTCATACCACCATCAGAATGGTCAACTGCTGTTACCTGTGGCTAGTAAATGTTAGCAACAGAGTAAAAGAGAACCAGCATGATTTGCTCCTTGAAAATGTTTTTCTTAGATGAATGAGCAGGTACAGACACACTACATAAAAAGTAACAGAGAGATAAAAATCTCAGACACAGAAAACTCAGCCGTAGTGCCACTAATGAAAGTGAAATCTTTTATAAAAATTTTAGGATCTCTTCCTGTTTCCAGGTTTCAGAGTAGCAGTCGTGTTAGTCTGTATCCGCAAAAAAACCAGGAGTACTTGTGACACCTTAGAGACTAACAAATTTATTTCAGCCTAAGCTTTCGTGGGCTACAGCGCACTTCTATGCATCCGAAGAAGTGAACTGTAGCCCACGAAAGCTTAAGCTGAAATAAATTTGTTAGTCTCTAAGGTGCCACAAGTACTCCTGTTCTTTTTCCTGTTTTCAGAGGCAGCTTCCCCTGCATGGTCCATGTCTGTCATTTCACAACTCCATAGGCAAATAAACTGCCATTTACAGTCACTTAGCTATTTACCATGATGTTTGAATGGTTCTGGTCTAGGTACCTGCACACTGAGCAGAATATACACGTGAGCTTCACACTGGCTCCAAGTGTATGTTCATTATTTTAGAGATGTGTTAAGCCATGAAGAACATGGGTGTGGCATTCACCCTATCTCCAACCATTGCGGCAGACACTTACTCACACATAGGACTTAAACCAATTTTTTTTTCTAAACAAGCCTTCTTCTAGGCATTTTCCATTTGCACCCAGTTGTGATGACAAACCCCACATTTGTTAACACAATGGTACGTTGTATATGAAAATGCAAACTAGATGTAGTTATCTGAATTGTGTGGGCAAGTGTCCAACTGCTCATGCAAATAGGTGCACAAAGACGATTTGCCACTGTATTTTTAGAGGCCTATTTAGAAGTTCATCTTTATATAGTAAAATACAACAAAGATTTAAGACAAACCCCAAAACGCTAATAAAGAAAAATACTGAATACTGAAAGATACTGCTGCCTGCTTCTTAATTACAGTGTCACTTGAAAGTGAGAACAGGCATTCTCATGGCACTTTTGTAGCCGGCATTACAAGTAGGAGCGCCACCAGCATTTTTGCCGCTCTAGGTGGCGGAAGGTCCCGTCCCCAAAATACCACCCCTGACAGAGGCGGTGGAAGGTCCAGCCATCGCGGTCCCTGCACCCCAAATGTTAGTGGCCTAGACAACCACCTAGGTTGCCTAATGGGTTGCGCCGGCCCTGGTTACAAGGTATTTACGTGCCAGAATGATAAACATTTGTATGCTCCTTAGTGTTTCAGCCACCATTCAAGAGGACATGCATCCATGCTGATGATGGGTTCAGCTTGATAGCAATCCAAAGCAGAGTGGACTGACACATGTTCTTTTTCATCATCTGAGTCACAACCACCAGCAGAAGGTTGATTTTCTTTTTTGGTGGTTTTGGTTCTGTAATATCTGCATCAGAGTGTTGATCTTTTAAGACTCCTGAAAGCAAGCTCCACACCTTATCCCTCTCAGATTTTGGACAGCACTTCAGATTCTTAAACCTTGTGTCGAGCACTATAGCTATTTTTAGAAATCGCACATTGGTACCTTCTTTGTGTTTTGTCAAATCTGCTGTGAAAGTGTTCTTAAAACGAACATGTGAGACTGGTATAACATGAAACATATGCAGAAAACAGGTAAAACAGAGCAGGAGACAGACTATTCTCCCCGCAAGGAGTATAGTCACAAATTTAATTGAGGCATTATTTTTTTAATGAGCATCATCAACATGGAAGCATGTCCTCTGGAATGGTGGCTGAAGCACTAAGGGGCATACGATCGTTCAGCATATCTAGCACGTAAATACCTTGTAACACCGGCCACAAAAGTGCCATGCAAATGCCTGTTCTCACTTTCAGGTGACGTTGTAAATAAGAAGCAGGCAGCAATATCTCCGTCAAAATAAACAAACTTGGCAGAAAGATTGGCAGAATAAGAAGTAGGACTGAGTGGACTTGTGGACTCTAAATCATTTTTACATTATATTATTATTTTTTATTATGAATATATGCAAAGTGAGCACCGTGCACTTTGCATTCTGTGTTGTAATTGAAATCAATATTGAAAATGTTGAAAAACATCCAAAAATATTTAATAAATTTCAATTGGTATTCTATTGTTATAAGTGTTTAATTAATTTTTTAAATTGTGATTAATTTTTTTGAGTTAATCACATGAGTTAACTGTGATTAATTGACAGCCCTAGTGAATACATCAAAATGAGAATGCATCCTGCTACTGCAGTATTGACAGACCCTGGTTAGCTTGTGCATACATTACTTTATATTTTCAATATATGAATTAATCATGTTACAAACAGCATGAAAAACAGAATGTTTTATGATTTGTTTGAACTGTCTCTGAAATAATGCTGTCTATTAGATTTAGCATAAGTGAAACATTTGATATTGAAGTAAAGGGGAGTATGATTTGGCCTTGTGGATAAAAACACAAAGCATTTTCTAAGGATAAAGTACAGGACTGGGAAGATGCTGCTGCTGCTTCTGGTTCTCCTACTAACTGAAAGACTACGACAGTCTCTCAGCTATGCATCAGAGAATCCTGTGGCACCTTATAGACTAACAGACGTTTTGGAGCGTGAGCTTTCGTGGGTGAATACCCACTTCGTCAGACGCAGTTAGTGGAAATTTCCAGGGGCAGGTATATATATGCTAGCAAGCAAGCTAGAGATA
>NC_133776.1:42584978-42597766 GCF_003597395.2 Chelonoidis abingdonii
TTGTAGTTTCCTCAGGAAATCAGTGGTGTCACGGAGATAGCTGGGAGTGCTGGTGGCATAGGGTCTGAGTAGAGAGTCCACATATCCAGACAGTCCTTCAGTGAGAGTGCCAATGCCCGAGACGATGGGGCATCCAGGATTTCATGAATTTGCATGAATTCCCTAGCTTGTAAGACAGGGATATCTCTACACCAAAGCTGTTTGATTAGGATTCATTTATTAATTTTGCAAAGCATTTAGGCCAGAAAGTATCATAAAGCGCATAACATTATCATATTGACACCACCAGCCATTAAGAAATCATGAGTTAGCATCTTCCTCACCCAAAACTGAAATTTTTAAAATAAATGTTTGGTTCTCTTCCTATTTGCTTTCCGTATTCTTTGCAAATGGAAGTTTGCAATGCAGACTCACTGAAATTTTACAGATGATGTTCAGTTGTCTTTATTAAATTTATTTTACCATCGAAGCCATTAGGCATAAATCTTAAATTCACTTTATTATTCTTATGGCACTATCACAGAATCAGAACAATGACCCAGAGCATCCACATCTACCTGTTTTAAATATTGATAGTCAAGGTTATTCTCAACTATGTATGTATGTGCTTGGGTCATCTTTTGTAATCAAATTTTGTACATACTGAATTCAAAACAAGTTTCTCAAACTCAAATTACCAAAAAAAACAAAAAGGGTTTTGTCCATGCAATTCAAATCTTTCTATGTAGGGCAACCCAGAGTCATCTTGGAAAGGATTCATTCCAAACAGAACCAACACATGTTCCAGGAAATTGAAATAACTGATTCTTTCTTAAATTGAGACATCAAATCCATCTCTTGGCATTTTTACTGCACTCATATTATTCAACTCTCATCTTAAATAACTAATCCATTTAATGAAAGATTAGGCATAGAGTCCAGTATTATAGTCCAGATCCAGTAACGTAGGTATTTTATATATTTTAACAAATTAAAGCAATTTAAGTAAGAGCTGTATATAGCTGACCCACGGTTCATATAAAACGTCATTAAAATCTGAGGATCACACACTAACCACACTCAAAGCAGAAGAAAAACTTCTCAACTCGTAGATCCCTATGCCTCACTGTAAAAGGATGTGCCTGCCCTGTAGCACCACCTTCTGGCCAAGTATGGCTCTGCTACGGCCTGCCTCAGTTTCCCCTTTAAGTGGGCCAGTAATGGGTTCATTTTAATAGATCAGGCAAGGAGAAGACTGACTGACTTTGAGAACCATTGGTATAGATAATGTATATTGTTAGTAGGATATATATTTGTATGTTAGCCAGCATACATTAGTCAACAGTTCCAAATAGCTGTCTTATTAACTATCAACTAATTAACATAAGTGTCTCCCCAATCCTCAGGGGGCTAAGCTAGAGACCACCATCACTTGCTAGTTGTCCTGGTCCCCACCCACCCAACTTCCTCCTCCAATTTAAATAGGGAAGCCCTCCAGTAGAACGGGGAGCCACCTGGATGATATACAGGTGGTTCTGATTGCACCTCCTGGAAACGTAGCACACTAATCACATCATCATCTTTTACTTCACAACTGGATAAAATTCCCCTGCATTAACTGTTTGTGCCTCACACTTGTATGTAAAAAAGAGACAGCTAAATTTTGTGGTGAGTTTGAATGGACTAGCTCTTACCTGCTTTAGGGAATAATCCCTTGCTAGTAGAAGAAAGAGCAAGATGATCCTATAGGTGTCTTCTGTCTCTTTGTTCATGGACTTTCTGGAGGTTTGCAAACTGGGGAGGAGGAGTGTGCAAGAAGCCTCCCCAGCTTGTAAGGCCCATGCAAGATCCAGCTACATCTGCAAACCCTGTACTCTCAAAAATGCCATGACTGCTCCCTCGCCAGTCTGCAGTGGCAAGAGGCAGTCCTGACTGGGCACAGGGGAGCAAATTGTATCCCAAGAAGGAGTGGAGTGGTGAGTGCAAAGTAGCTCTGAAAGATATTGTGCCTCCTCCTATTTCCCATCATAGAACTGTGGTATGAGTAGGCATGTTATATTATTCTGAAGTCCTGGGATTTTTATTTTTTAAAAGGCAACTGATTTGTTCAGGAGCTTCATTCAGCTCCTAAGTACTACAACTACTGGAGCTGTATTTGCAGCTCCCCCCCAAAAATCTTCATTAAGGTTAAGATAGGAAGTGTGTTTCAGGCTCACATACAGAGCCAACATTATACTTCCTTTACAAATATTCTGCACCTTTTCAAATAACCTGAAGATTAAAATGCCTGGAAATTGTCATCTTCCCCACTGCTCTGTAATGCTTCATCCCTCACTATCACCTAGCTGATTTATACTGCCTGCCCAAATTCAGCTACAAAAATATTCTCTAAGCTCAAAACAATATAAGGCTTTTGGGAAAGGATTCCTTGAATAGCAAATGGAATTCTAGACCCCCTCTAGTAATCTGCAGTTTGGCACTTGGCATGTATTTTTGGCAAATTTTAGGAACGTGGTTAATTTGCATAGCCAGTGTATTTTGTTTTTGTTCTCTATACAACAGTAAGAACATGAGGAAATGTCATCGATATAGTGGGGTTCTGTTGATAAATTGTATAGTTAATTGTTTGACCACACTTTGGTTTTTTATGCAATATACTCAAGAGACCAAATAACCAATGTCAGTTAGGTTTATTAATAGGGTACAGGAAAAAAGGTTCAATATAATACCAATCTCTAAGGAGCCATCCCATGAAGCAATGTTACATTAACCTTATGCAGAATGTGTGCTCCCTCAAGTTACGCATTTCAGTTGGTATTATTTATATGATGATTTTAGAAGTTACTCGTCTCTTTACACGTCCCTAAAATCCAATCCATCAGTTTGTTCCAGTTCATTAACTAGTGCTCTGTTCCTTCCTTGTCTTTGTTTTAGATACTAGCACTGCAGGTACTGGTCCATGCAATGCTAGTATCACTACCTTGTAGAGAGACATAGAGCAAACATATCTTGATTTTGACAAGTTTCCTATTTGCGTATCCCAATACTTACTTCAGCAAATGCAGAGAGTTGCGGGATATTGAGCATAAGTGAACAGGATTATGGTCAATTTGGCTATATCACTGTTACGATTTTTGTGCTTAATGTTAGTGGTTCTCAGTGCACGCTAATATTATATATATGTTGTGTAGATCAGCGGTTCTGAAAGCTGGTCTGCTGCTTGTTCAGGGAAAGCCCCTGGCGTGCCGGGCCGGTTTGCTTACCTGCCAGATCCGCAGGTTCGGCCAATTGCGGCTTCCACTGGCTGCAGTTTGCCACTCCAGACCAATGGGAGCTGCGGGAAGGGCAGCCAGCATATCCCTTGGCCTGCACTGCTTCCCGCAGCCCCCATCAGCCTGGAGCAGCGAACCATGGCCAGTGGGAGCTGCGATCGACCGAACCTGCAGACGCGGCAGGTAAACAAACTTGCCCGGCCCGCCAGGGGCTTTCCCTGAACAAGTTGCGGACCGACTTTGAGAACCATTGGTGTAGATTATGTATATTATTAGTAGGGTATATATTTGTATGTTAGCCAGCATATATTAGTCAACAGTTCCAAATAGCTGTGTTTATTAAGTATATACAAGCATAAAAGTCATAGCTATGTATGTATGCTGTTTCTCTGTCAGGATTCAGTGGCTTCTGCAATAGAACACAGGGAGGTCCCATCCGACGAAGTGGTTATTCACCCACGAAAGCTCATGCTCCAATATGTTTGTTAGTCTATAAGGTGCCACAGAACTCTTTGCCATTTGTAAAGAAAGTATAGCTGTCTACAGCGTTAGTTAGACTTCAAATGGAACATGTTCCACTGTAAATTACATAGGTGGATATGCTTCAAAGCACTGAAATGACTCATCTTAGATGCACCTACCAAAGTACCAGAGCTCTCTTTATGGCTGTCAATGTTCCCTGCCACAAAAGCCTCACCTTTCCATTGCTATGTTCACTATATGGTTATGCCACTTTCTTCTGTACATTGAAACAGTTGGTTTAAAGACATTTTTGGCTGAGGCTCTTGAGGTGCTCATTCCCATTGATTTCAGTTAGAGGTGGGTGCTTATCCCAGTGCAAGCAGTACATCGTACCATGCAGGGTTAGGCCCTTTGAGATGCCTATCTGAGTGCATCCTTCAAGATTTGTGTCAATGCGAGGAGAAAAAATTGTGTATTAATCTTACTTGGCCTACTTTTGTAAGAATTATGCCTACAGCAAGGATGCATGGCTTAGAAAGAAAAGATTTAAAGTGTGCTAACATTCCCTAATCCTGCTTTATCTGCTCTTTCCCTGACATATTCTAGGCCCTCATTGTTTTTCAGTCAAACTCTTCCCCTGACTATTAGTCATTGTCATCCGTCAAGGCACTGAAACCATGCCATGTGATTTGTGATGAATTGGAACTAAGACAGCTCAGGTGAATACCACATATCAGCTACTTCCAGGAAACTATGACACTAATCTAAAGGATTAGAATTCTCCCAGAAATGAGTTAAGTAACATTTATTCAGTAATTAAACAGAAATTAAAGCTTATTCCCCAAACATTCTGCAAGCAGAGACAGAGGCTGAATTCAGTAAATTCTTGTCAGGACAGATTAAGAACAAATAGCTTTAGTCTTCACCATTTT
Organism: Chelonoidis abingdonii; assembly: GCF_003597395.2. Taxonomy (NCBI): domain Eukaryota; kingdom Metazoa; phylum Chordata; order Testudines; family Testudinidae; genus Chelonoidis; species Chelonoidis abingdonii. Next base: position 42,589,624 of record NC_133776.1, read on the forward strand.
GTTTCTAGATGTGGGGGCTATTTAAAACTACTTATACACCCTACCCGCCTCCCAATCATAGCAGTATCTGAGCACCTCACAAACCTTGTGAAGTAAGGAAATGCTGTTGACCATTTTACAAACACGTAATATTTTACAGACAGTGAAACTGAGGCACAGGTTAAGTGACTAGCCCATGGTCACACCAGAAGTCTCTGGAAATGAACGCTGGCCTCTTGAGTCCCAGGTTAGGACCCTAACCATGAGAGTATCCTTCCTCTTTAGCTAGCCTACTCCATGAACGTGAGCTTTTCCTTCTATTTGCTATCACTATTACACCCAGAAAGCAGCATGTGGAATTTTAAAAAAATGCCTGGTTAAATATCAAGAAATCATCTAAATTATTTTAGTGGATTAAATGATGGCATTTGATCTGGAAAATGCAGAGGATGTTCTCCTTTGGCATGCTTACAGCTTTGCAATCGGAGTGACTGAATTTCATTTGATCCTAAACTAAGTTTAAAAAAAGACAAAGTTAATGCTGCCCAAGAAGCAACTGAATCAGTTTCCACTACAAAGAACTGGGTAGCTCAAGGGACAGGCAGGTCACTGAACTGAATTCTACTCATGTCAGGAGTTTGGGCAGTTTGGTTAGATTTACTGGTGGCCTCAGTCTATGTCTTTAGAGGATTAGGGTCCACATGATCAGCCCCAACATCACAAATGGTATTACTCCATGTGCTTGTTAACAGTATCAACTGAGTCTCCTTGGGTATGGACACTGAACCTCACTAGTAGAAGTGAACATTCCGTTGTCAAGGTTTAACCATATTAGTGCAGTAGAGTGTAGAGGCATGCACTGCTACGCCCATGATGCAGAGGACCCATTCTAGAGCTTGAATCTACCACTCTTGCTTAGCATTCAGAAATTGCACAGGTGGCAGAATCAGCCGTCAGCTTATCACACTGTTAGTCTTGCAGTTTCCACAAAGACTTTAAAAGTCACTTAAAAAAATCAGATTATGACACATGAAGAGTGTGTGCAGAAGAAAGACATTAGCCTGACTATTGTGCTGACAATGATACACGGTTGGCCTACTAGCTTTGGGTGAAAACGTTTAACTCTCAAGGCAGCAAATAAAAAGCTATGGAGTCATAACCAGTGCCTCCATAGTAAGGTTTCAGTTACATTTGTATGTGCAGCAGAAATTCAACTTCTGCTTTGCAAAAAATTCAGTGTGTCCTCCTGAAACTTACAGCACTTACTCATTGAATACAGAATGAGTTTTCTAGAAATTTACAAGTAAATCAGTTAGTTTATGAGTTTACATTTATTAGAAACCTGTTACCTTTAAGAAATTCAGGATTTGTGTCAACCTTTTCTTGGTCTCAGATGAGTTGAAGGTAATGCACAGGTTAGGCACCCAAAGAACCTTAACTCTGCCATGTAGTGACAAAAGTCAAAAAATAAGATAATACCTAATGTCCTTAAGAATCAACTTAATCCGATCTGGGACCAGAGATATTAAAATCCTTTCATCATGATCATTTGGTTATTGCATGATGTCACGATAGGGTAGAGTGAAGGGTGCTCTAACTTTGTATTCCCAACCTCAAGAAGTTTGTAATAAACTCTGAACTTCCTAAGCTTATAATGCTTCGTTCAAGGATAATTACAACATCCCTGTAATGTTTACCCTTAAATTACTGATATGTACTCGATCACAACTCTGTATAAATCTAATCTTATTTGGGAATAAATATTGAAACTCACTGAATAATGGCAACATTCTCATACCATCAGTAAGTGAAGGAAAATACTGAACTTCTTTGTTTCTCATGAGAAAGCAAAAAAATTAGAGATGAATATTTTAAATATAAAACTGAAAAAAGAGTATATGTACAGCCAGGAGAGGGGATGCATATCTCCACGTCTCTCACTCTATCAGCTACAAGACTGAGCACTGGGAAGGTAGCATAACCAGTTCCAAGAGGAGGAAGAGCTTTGCACTTCCGCTAGAGTGATCACCCTCTGACCTAATTACATGATTTGCATTGACAGGCTTCTAGGGAAAGCCTTGTTGTGTTATCCCGGCTGAAAAGTGAAAGCACAGTGCAGGCTTCCTTGAGGGAGAAAAGTGGAAAATGCCTACCAGAAAGCTGGCATGTTTGGTTTTTTGGTTTTTTTAAAATGCAGGCACAGTAAGTGGGGTAAATATCCAGGGAAATGTCCCCAGCCTCATAAAAAATAAGTGATCCATTTTCTGACTCATCACTTAGGATGGCAACAGTACATGCAGGCCTACACATTTGTCCATGGTAAAGGCTAGTAAAGGGTCAACAATAGAGTTTTCCTGGAGAATAAAGGGATACACTGAAGTGGAACATGAAGAGTGTTGAATAAAAAGCAAAGTGTGGGTAAGAACATAATGAACAGCTGGGCAGCAGAGCAATGTGGGTGATCAAAAACGTAATTATGGCAAATGCCAGAGTGTGCAGTGTTACCAGTTCCAAGCATTCAAAAAAAAAAGAAAGAAAGAAAACTCCAAGAGTCAGCCCCATTCCCTTCTCCCCACCCCACACCCCTCCTGCCAAGTCATAACATTTAAAAAAGAGAGGTTTTTTTTCATTTGGTTTCTGGTTTCTAAGCATGGAGGGGAAGGGAGGGAAAGGAGGTTTATGTTTTCCGGCTTTTCTCTACCACCATGGGTCTAGAAGCTTACTATTTTAAAAGTGAAAGCCAAGATTCTCAAGCAATCACATGACTCCAGAAAGGGCTAGAAGGAAAAGAAAAAACAGCTCATAACAATCATGATAAAATCATGTGTTGGCACCACAGTACAATGGAGCACAACATTACCTCCCAGAAAAAAACGGCCTGAAACAAGCCTTTTTCCCCAGGTGCCTTAAATAACCATCCCTATAAATGTTAAGCAGAACATGAGAAATGAAGTGCCAGTGAAGTTCCTTAAAGAGGCTCTGGGTCAGCAATTTAGCAAGGTACAGGCATGTAGACAGTGCAGTTCCCTCTCCTACTCCTATTGTAATGCATTTACATTGAATAGCAGCTAGCCTTATCCTGATGCACGTGTCTGGAACTTTCCCTACCCTTTAGCAGTCTGAGTAAAGGTAACTATAGTTAATCCTTGTCCTTCAGCATCCTCAAAAGGTCCAAGACACGACAAAGAGCAAGAAGGCAACAGGCCCGTGGCCCAGAGCTCAATATAAACTACAGTTGGGGTTGGGTGCACCTCAGGGAGCAAACTACATAGTTCCATGTTAACTATGGAGGTCAGGCATAGTATGTCAGTCTCCTCCAGCGTTCTGCACTGCTGCTGACTAGGGCCAGGAACGATCATAGTCCAGTAGCCAAACGCAAGTTTGTGGCGGTATCTTGTTTTGGTGTCCATGCAATGTTTTCTTGTGGATTCTGAATTTTGAGACACAACGTTCAAAGAAACTGGCTGATGACATCTTGTCGCTGTTGAGCATTTTGAAATATGAGCACTTAATACAATCCCCCTCCTGATTCACTAGCCAGGTGACAGTGAAACCACTTTCATTGAAATCCATTTTTTAATAAAAACTTACAACTAATATTCTGTTATGGAACATAATTATCTAGGAGGTACATATGCTATGTCTGTATCAGTGTCTGTATTAGCAATATACCTTGCTATTGCCCAGCCCTCGAAACAAGGCACAAGGCATATTCTTATATTCGCAAAGCAGGCACACTTAAATTCTTACATATTCACTCATGAGAGTTAATTTTCAAATATTGGACAATTACAGACACAAAGAGATTATAAACCAAACACACAATCACCTGTTTTCTTTATTCACCTTTTGTTTTCTTTTATGCCTCTCATTGTTTAGTTTCCATGCTAGCTACCACTACCTAATTGCACCACCTAGTAGGTCTGTTCATAGTACTCTTCACTTGGTATGTTTTATCTTTTAAAAAAATTTGGTTAGACTAATATGTAGCAGCCGTTTTAGACTGTATCCACAAAAAGAACAGGAGTACTTGTGGCACCTTAGAGACTAACAAATGTATTTGAGCATAAGTCAAATAGGATTGTGGCAGAGAAGCTCTTAAGAATCTAGAGCCGTGTAGCAATCCCTCTTAGACCCCCCCCCCAGGCACCCCAGTGGCAAAAGTAAACACTGCCAAGGGTAGAGTGGTACCCCAGCAGTCAATGTAGAATGTAGCCATCCCACCCGGTTCTCTGACAACAGCAAGGATAGTAAAGACACTGACAGTGACAAAAAAGCATGCACAGGTTGGTCCAACAAAGGTACTTCACACTAACCTTGTCTATTCCTGAGCAACAGGTCTACAAGCAAGTTCACAAGAGGCTGAGGTCAAGAATATTTTATTCACTGACTCTGGTGACCTGAGGATTGCCCAGGCTAAGTCTGACCTAAATAAGTAGCTGCAGACAGACGTATCAACTATACATACATCACAAGAAGTCTCTGCACAGTTATTGATGGTTCTACAGTTCTTTGGATAGTTCTCTATCCATCAAATGGTACCATGAAGGACTTTGTGCCCAGTTTTATAGTCTATACCAAACATAAGCTAGCAGCGGGTAACGTATACCCTCTCTTTGACAGATACAAAGAGACTTCAGCCGTAACAATGACAGAAGATCTAGCAGGGCTAAGGAAGCAAGCAGAGTGCATCAGTTGAATACAAGTACACGGCTACCTCCACAGAAAGTCATTTTGATAGTTACTCAAAGAAACAGTTGATTGACATTACTTGTATGGCACTCATTCAAGATAAGAAGTTTCACTAACATGTAGTAGCACAAACTAGTCACCACAGGCAGAGACAAAACCCCAGTTGAAATAAAGCCAGGAAGTATGGTGATCAACAGACAAGATATGGCCACATCACATGAAGAAGCCAACAACATCCTTGTACAACAAATGGTGACGGCTGCAAAAGAGAAACCATGTGGAATATCACTATTATCAGAGGAATGATGTCTTTGTCTTATTTTTGCACCATTACCTTCAACAGAGTCTAATATCTTTAGTGGTTATGGAACCTCCAGTCCAAGAGAAAGCTGTAATAAACATCCGTGCTGCTGCAGAGAAGCACGGAAACATTGTACCAGGATTGTCAGTTGCCCGTGCATTCTAAGGCCTGGTCTACCCTGCAGGGGGAAGAAATATATTACACAATACCTAAATAATCTGTGGCATTCAAGACTTAAATGGGGCAAAGAACTTAGTAGGAATCAAGAGAATTTGACATTTATGTGAGTAATGAGAACTTCAGAACAGAAACAAGTAGAATTTTTAAAAAAAAACCGTAAAAAGGCTATCAATCCTCACACTTCAGAGAATGAACCAGCTAGTCTCTCACTAGTGGGATTAGAAAGACACTTCACCCAGTCAGCTACAATAAAGGGTTTTACATCTATGTAACATATGCTGCTGTCTCAGTTTCCCCTTGTTGGCTGACAGCTTAGCCATCTTGCTTAATGAAAACTTCACCTCTTAAGGCAATGGTAATCCAAACAAGAGTCCAAATGAGAGACCAGAACAGTCACAAAATCTTTCACTTTCTCCAGATCACAACCCTTCCCCATGGATCTGTCAGTTCTCACATTTCTCCCCTGTCCAGTAATAATAATGGCCCCTGAGGGTATGTCTGCACTGCAACATAAGCCTGCACTTGAGCCCAGGCTCAAGCCTAACATCCCTTGTGTGTCTAGACTGCAATTGTGCTAATTTAGGGCTCATACACAGGGTCCTAGGTCCCTGCAGGGTGGAGGGTCCAAGATCAAGTTAAGCCAGGACCCAGTTAATGGGTTAAGCCAGCCCTATTGCTTTGCAGTGTAGATGCAGCCCTGCTTGACTCAGATCCCAGGAGTTTGCCAGAAATATCCCACAATTCCACGGGACAACTTCCTTAGTCCACTTTATCCCAACAATCTGCAATTCACTCCAATGAAAACAGGAACCACACCCCCTTGTAAATGGTAGCAGCTCAGGTCAGTGTTAACCTATTCTTTTCTGATCATCTCTCTGCAAACACATTATCAGAGAACCTCCAGGGTTTGCAATGGAGAGCAAACCGATTAAGCTTTTTGCAAAGCAAGCTGCTTCCTGGTAATAGGCAGAGTGGATAGTAAAGTTTTCACAGTGCATCACGGTTCTAGGGCCAGAGTGACCACTTATGGTGGTAGGGGGAAGAATTAGGGACTCTGGATAGTGTTTCTTTGACTTGGGTCTGTGCATTGCAGGGTGGATGCCATAGCCCTAGTTTTGAGTATGGGTCAGAAAAATCTTTAACATAGGGTTAAAATGCAGTGTAGATGCTCAAGACCAGGGTTCTCTAACACAGATCAGCTGACTGGAATTCCACTAAACCTGGACTTACATTGAAGTGTAGATGTGATGTTATTGACATGAACTGTGACCTTATAGATCATTGTTGCAACCAAGGTCCTATAGTTGCACCAAATCCTGTACAAAGGAGATCAGGTAAGGTGTCTATGGAAAGGTTGTTGTTTGCTGGTTATGATTATGCTGTCTGTATATGTGTATCATTTTTGTATTTGAAGTTATGAATATTGACTATGACCTTGTATTTCAATGTGTTTGATTCTAAGTATCCTCAGTGAAGCATTTGGTCAGCTTCTTAAGAAAGGACTATTCTCAGTAAGTGCCCAGTCAAGAAACACTTAACTGACACTGGACTTTGAGAGATGCCAATCCACATCTCAGCTTTCCTGGGAACGTTCAAACTAAGATGTAAACCATGGCATCAGCTTGCAAAAGGCTGACTCATTCATGGACATGTGACTTGCCATTCATGGACATGTGATTTTGCACAGGAGAACAAAGGGGTTTCAGCCCACGAGAGAGAATGTAAAAGGCCCTGGAAGCCTCTCCATTTTGTCTTCAGCTGGCTCAAGAGATAGCCTCTCCATCCCAAAGAGATGCCTGAAAGAAACTGGAACAAAGGACAGTAACTGCTGGGGAGGAAGTGATTGCTGGACCCAGGCCGTAAACTACAACGTTGGTCTGAAAAGGATTGGACTCAAACGAGGAAGCAGTCCAGTCTGTGAAAGAAGCTTACTGGAACATCTCAGAAGGTGAGATTTACCTGTATTCAGTTTCCTACTGTATTAGGCTTAGACTTGGGGGTTTTGTTTTATTTTGCTTCGTAACTTACTTTGTTCTTTCTGTTATTACTTAGAACCACTTACATCCTACTTTTTACACTTAATAAAATCACCTTTGCTCATTAATTAACCCAGAGTAAGTAATTAATACGTGGGGGAGCAAACAGCTGTGCATCTCTCTCTATCAAGGTTATAGAGGGCGGACAATTTATAAGTTTACCCTTTATAAGCTTTATACAGAGTAAAACAGATTTATTGGGAGTTTGGATCCCATTGAGAGCTGGGTGTCTGAGTGCTAGAGGCAGGAGCACTTGCTAAGCCATTAAGTCTGCCGCTTTGGCTGCATGGGTCAGACCTGGGTCTGTGTTGCAGCAGATTAGTGTATCTGGCTCAACAAGGCAGAGTTCTGAAGGCCCAAACTGGCAGAGAAAATGGGCTCAGAGGTAGTCTGAGCACATCAGGTGACAGTCCCAAGGGGGTCTCTGTGACCAAACCCATCACAGTAGACATGCCCTCTGAGTGTAATATATGCCCTCCCTCGATCACAAGCACCAGCCTTGAACCTGCAATAATGAAGCAGGCATTAGGTCTGATTGCCAGCTGTCCTGCTATTCTTCCTCCCACCACAGTCACTTATTTCCTGTCTAAGTCTTGGCTATTTCTGGTTTTCCAAACCCTCAGTATATCTCACTCAGTCATCTGGCTGTCTTTATAGGACTTTTCCTGGACTATTTCCACCAGCTGCTTCTTCAAAAATTACCCCTCCTCATCCCCGCAAGCTTTCCCCATTCTTGCATTAGAAAGACAGAGCTTCTGTTGATTTCCAGGTCGCTCCCCAGTAGAGAACCCTGTAATAAGCCTCTGTCCCAAATCTGGACCTTAGCGTCCAAAATCTGGGTGCTTAGCATGAACCTCCAAGCTTAATTACCAGCTTGGATCTTATCTCGCTGCCACCAATCAGGATTCTGAGTACCTGATAAACTCTCTGGTCTCCCCAAACCTTTCCCTGGGGG
>NC_133776.1:42598313-42722392 GCF_003597395.2 Chelonoidis abingdonii
TTCCCTCCCTGACTTTTAAAAATCCAGTTTCCTGATTGGTCCTCTGGTCAGGTGTTTGGTTCCCTTTGTTAACCCTTTACAGGTAAAAGAAACATTAACCCTTAGCTATCTATTTATGACAAACCCGACAACAGATCTTTGACCTTGCCCATTCTCTCATCTCCTTACTAGAGGAGCCTACTGGTAGCCTTAGTCACTTCTTTGTATCACTTCTTTGTATAGGAAGACTCATTCCTAAAGGCATGTATGTCAAGGGCAGCTAGCTACTTCTGTATCTGCCCCTTTTCCCTTGCTACCCTAGATTCCAGCTACAGCGTCCAGGAAGTCTCCATTCTGAGTTTAAAAACCGTAATATGAACTGTGTTGGCCTTAAAGGGCCAGCACATTTTGCTAAATCAGGTTGTTCCGTAATTGTTTACTAGAGTTTCTTGTACTTTCCTCTGAAGTATCTGGTAGTGAGCACAGCTGTCATGCAGGATATTAGACTAGATGCATCATCTGGCATGTCATTTCTATGTTCCTAGGTACAGTTAGCATACCTTGTTCTGGCTTGGTAGTACAATTATAGCTTCTGCTCGGTGCTGGAGTACACCAAACATCTTGGGTGCCAGTAGCATGTCAGCTATATTGCAACTCAGAGGCAAGCAGTGTAGGTGCTTTAGTAGTGAGGCCGTGTAGGTGCTAGCCCTGGTGTGTCCCTATAACCACTCAGACACATGACCAAGAGAGTATTTTACTAGGGCTGACAGGAAATAGAAAAAGTTGCAGATATTCTAGTCAGAGGTTCAAAACATTACAATTTAAAGTGAGCAATAGTGGTAAATCTTTGGGTCTCTGGGGAAGTCCAGTTGAGAGTCATGATTCTTCAGGCCTATTGTGACCTCTTCAGTCCAGTCTCTATTCAAGCAAATAGGAGCTCACGGGTTTCCAAGCTAGGTTTAGTTAGTGTCTCTCACTGGGGCCTCTCTGTACTGGCTCTGTGCCCAGCCTGCTCCCCCATAAGTCCCACAAAACTCAGCACTCAGCTATAACATCCAGCCATCACAGCCTGTCTCACACAAAGCGCTGCACCCGCTGCTTTAATTTCCCTGCAGCCCCTGGCTCCCATGAAGCCTGTGGCTCCCAAACAGAGTCCATTTACTTCCTGGTTCAGGATCTTTCCCCTGATCTGGCCAAGGGAAAGAGAAGTGCAGTCAGTACAGAATTTATAAGGGCACCAAGCCCACACTCAAAAGAGGTACTGGCACCTGGACCATGGCCCCACTCTTCTGCTCCACCCCAAGGCTCTGCCCCCGCTCAGCCTCTTCCACCTGAGGTCCTGCCTGCCATGTATTCCTCTCTGCCCTCTCCCCAGCCATGTGAGCAGCAGGTGGGGCCTCAAGGTGAAGAGGCCAATCAGGGGTGGGGCCTCAGGGTGGAGCACAGGTAGAGTGAGGGGTGGGAATGGTCCAGGTGCCACGGCCTACAAAAGGTTAATCCAGCCCTGAGTGCAGTAAGGAGGGGATAGGACAGATGGGAATTAGTCACATGCTTTGCAAATCCATCACGGTACTGTATTCATCAGGCACCAGAAGAGGCATGAGGAACAGGAGCAGCTGTGCTTTTTGCAGTTAAGTTCAAAGGCTACCAGCTCCAAAACTAGATCTACTTGAGTGTGTCTTCCAGGAAGACAGGTTAGTCCTGGGCTGTGCGTAGAGTACGTCTACTAACAGTGTACAGATCAAGTCGCTGTACTACACAGGTCCTGGTTGCATTTCTCTGGTTCTTGTCTGTAGTGGCATCATAGACAGCAAGGCTAGTCGGGCTCACTACCTTCTCTGTAAATGCAAATGATTTTCCCCATCGACTCAGGAATGTGTAGGTGCCAGGATGACCCTGAGATTGTCCTAGGTGCTTTCTGGTTCTACCCACAGTGCTTATCATGTTCTAGACTTAATATTTAGACTGGAATGAAGGTAATGTTTACATTGTTGTGATGGTTGGCTACTGCTGTTTGTGGTTGTAGAATTCTTATCCCTTTGGTGTGAGGGACCTGTTTTAGATTATCCTTCCTTAGGAGAGCAGAGTGGATTTAAAGTGGCTCCAAGTGAATGTACCGTGACAACAACAGATCTCTGTCCATACCTTATGATTTTTTGTTCACAACCTTTAGTACAGTGGTCTATAGATAATTTGTCTGCTACTTCACTTTTACAGGACACCATTGTTTACAGATGACCTATGACAGATGTAGCAAGAATAGAGATGGCTAGAGTGCCACTGACTCACGTCATGTGCTGAATCGAACCTGTTGCATCATAATGAATTCTCAGTTTTATTCCTCAGAAGCACATGTGGCAAATAAAAGATGCATTGCAGAGCGTCGGGAAGGCCATGCACAATAGAACTCTAGTGGATGACCGAAAGCTTGGTTAACCTAGTCTGCCACCACCTGGTTACAGTCAAGATTTTCTTGTGGTGAGGAGTCCTCAAGTTACTTTGCACATAAGAATCATTCAGATCCAAACCAAACTTTCTGCTTTCTTAATACAGCTTAATTTTTAACAGTTACCTAGAGATAGGAAAAATGTGCCCCCACGGAAATGCAGCAGGAATTTAGACTTATGGCTTTTTCTAACCCATCTCGTTATGATACCATCACAGCTTCACACCAAAGACAAACATCTTGAGGTGTATACGAAGGGAGAGTAGAAGGGTGTGTGGTTGGTGTTATGGATAAGAAGGTACTATGGAGGTTCGATTGTACCATCCTTCCCATGGGCAGTGCTGAGCAGCAGCAGCCATGGAGCTGCCAGGCACAAAAAACGAATGAGCCATCAGAGAATGCAGAGTCTGCAATTCTGTCAGGCCCTTATGCAGCTCTCACAGAGAGGGGGACATTAATACTCTTTTCTCCATACTGTGCAAGGGTCAGGAAGAATCTAGCCCTGTGAAATGAGTATAAACTTACAGGCTGATTTTATAATCCTTAATGCATGAGTTCCTCACTCTAGACATGAATAAGGATGGTGGAAATGAGCCCCTGTTCAAAACAAGCAGACAGAAATTGAGGATGAGATTTCACAAGTTTACCAGGTCCAGTTCCTTAAAGGTATTTAGGCTCCTAACTTCCACTGACTTCCACAGCTGTTAGGAGCCTAAATGCCTTTAATGATCTCGGCCACAGTAACTTAGCAGCACAATTCCCATTGAAAACAAAGTTCCCTGAAAGACTTTCCCTGGGATGTGTGCTCTTAGAACTTCCATTGTAGGGGGAATGCCAACATTATGAAAATAAAAATTGTTATGAATTGAAACAAAGCCAAAATTTCATGTTACCCATACAACAAAAATTCCAAAATATTTTGTCTGAATAGTGTCAAAACATTTCATTTTATGTTGACATTAAATATATTTTATATACACAGCGGTACTCCTAATCTTAATATATGTAAATATATATTTATATCCATTTTACTAGAAAAGGCTAAAAAATGAATTGAAATGACACTAAATGCTTTAAATGTTTCCCATAGAAAAAAATATCAAAATTGACATTTGCTATCAAAACATTTAGACTTCTATTTCATCGGACAGTTTTCCATCAAAAAAATTCAGTCTGCAATTTTTTTTTACCTGCTTTAATGCTTACTACTTGGTACCAATGCCAAACTAAAATCATCCTTGGATTTCAATGGAATTAAGTCAGTGATGAATTTGGATCCCTGTGTCATAAAGCATTTATTTCTTGTACCAGGATATGAGAGAGAACATTAATAGACCCCATTCAAACATGTATTTATGATTCACAAGCAGCGCAGTTGTTATTGCTGAGAATACTTCCCTGTGCTTTGTACTATATTTGAATATGGACTCAAGACTGCCAAGTGCTGAGCGCCCTCAATTTCATTGAAAGTTTTGGATACCCAGTATATCTCGGGATCCATCGCCAAGTATTTTTTTATATACACTACACTATAATTAGATATTTACAATGTTGGGTATTGACATATTTAGATTATGCTGCTTTCAAAGTGACACCAACATCTGCTTAGTTATAACAACATCAAAATACATTTCTTTGAATAAGTTAAGACAAGAAAAATTGTTCTTGGTCTTTCCTATTTATAAGTGTCTTGCTCTTGTAAGTAATCCCTGTCAAATTTAATATAAAATGCTTTGGAAAAAGTCCAGAATACCACATCCTCTGTTTAGATCCAGATACACTATATCTGTTAAATGTTGCAGAAGGTGAATGCTCTTTCCATTTATACTAAATGAAATAAAACTATTCTATTTGGAAGACAAAGTAAAACAGTAAGGCCTCTTCAGGCATTGTAACTAGGAAAGTAAAAGTGATGAAAATCCTGTTCTGGAGAATTGTATGAAGCTTAAAGCAAGGATTTTGATTTTGCCCACTTATCTTTGAGCCTTCTTACCCCTACAATGAAAGCACCGGACTCTGGAGTCAGTCTTGTCACTTCATCTGTTGATATCCTTTCATTGGCCCCTGGCCACACAAATAACTCATTACCACTGACCCCTGTATTAATGTGGCATGCTTGAGCTATGTTTGCATCATCCCTTTTCATTATCTCCTGTGTTTAGTGTGATGTAACTCCCTGTAGTCTTCCGAGATAAATTAATTTATGTTAAGGCAGGCAATTTCAGAACTGGTTCCGTTTTCTCCATCTATAATTCACTCAAACAGTGAGAGTTCTATTTGTGGGTTACAGAAATGAACTTGATGATATGTTTGGCAGCCCTTTTACTTCTGCTAATAGCAAGCAGGAACATCAGCTTCTGTAAGAGGTCAGCTGCAAGTTTCATTGACTGCCATCAACTCAAAGGAAAGATGAAAAATTTGCAAATGTGCTGACATCTCCATATGTAATATGACATTTCTTTTTAACTGTTTTTGACAAGCAACTAAGTTTAGCTCTAAATCAGATTATATGCTCCTCTAAATATGCAGTACAAACACAGTTACAGACAGATGTAATACTGGCCACCAATAGTAAAAGAATTTGAACCAAACATGATTATACTTTAAAAAAAAAATCACCACGATTTGCTATATAGAAAAAGTATGAACAAATTGAAATCAAAATATATTGGGCCAGCTCCTCAGTTGGTGTAAATCAACAAAGCTCTGTTGAAGTTGTACCAGTTTACACCAACTAAGATGTGGCTCATTTTACTCAAAGATTCTATTTCAGTTTATGTAAGTTCCTATATCACCTTAGTATGGGAGCACTTTGCCCATCATCATGGTATCTAAATTGATATATTTTATCGATTATCTATTTAAATTCAGAGTAATGAAACATCAGAAACTACATTTATCATACTAAAAGTTTATGAAATTATTAAATGTTTTCAATAGATGATCACCCATATTACTAAAAAATGCATGATAAAAATCTGATGTTCATATTGTTCCCCTTCTCTCCTTCAAAGTCTCAGTCTGCAGCAATAAGCTTCATTGTGGTGTTGACAAGAATCCATGTCCTGGATCAAATAGGATGATGCAGCAACAAATTCAGACAGTTTAATGCTGCTACAGCAGCAGAAGACTTTTTAAGCTGCAATGTGAATAAATGGTACTTTTCACTGTATGAGTGCTGTAATGTATTTTTTTTGCACTTCGGTAAATCTATAATTTCCTACAGTATCAAATCTGCCATGGACAGAGCTCAATCTAGCAAAGTGCTCACAACTCCCATTGAGTCAATAAGAGTTAAGGGTGCTCACTACTTTATTGGACCAGGGTCTTAGTCACCCAGGAGAACAAATGCCTTTGACATGTTTGTAGAAAGAGTTTAGGAACAGCAAATCCATCAGTGTTTTAAAAAAATACGCTGTGTACAGTATTCATAGATTATGAGGCTAAAAGGGACCACTAGTCTGACCACCTGTATGACACAGGCTATAGGACTTTCTTGAATTAATTCCTGTTCGAACTACAGTATATTGTTAAATGGCTTTCCCTTCACCCTCTCCCCTGGTTTTTGTCACGCAGACAATCCAAAATTCAAGCAATGCAATGTTTACTGGGGTTAGTTCCAAGCAAGCATATACATAGCACTACACACCGGCGGAGTCTGTTTCCCAGTGCTCCATTCCCAGCTCTGATGCTGCAGAGTGTTTACCTCGTGTCTCCCTTCCCAGCTCTGACACCAGAGCCTTGCCTGTGTCCCAGTCCCAATTCCCACCACCTCCTCCTCAGCAGGCCCAAATATACCTTCAGTGCACGCCCCTAGACACACCCCTTACGACTTATGGTCATGTTCCATTTGGGAGGGTCATGAGCTGGGGTCTTCATCCCACCTCTTTTGTATCCCCTGGGAAGCGTAAGGAGTGAGGTTGTGTTCTGGCCAAAGCCAGGCTTTTTGTGTGTCTTATGCCTTCCCCCCTATTCCCTCTTGCCTCTCCTAACTGGCTGCTTGACCTTGGCTTGAGAGGAGCCAAGCAACCTTCCAGTGTAATCTCATATATTACACTCCCACCATACCGTGTAGCACTTTAGTTCCATCTCTTATCTCTTTTCACCCCATCTGTTTGTGAGCAGATTTAAAAGTGTCTTCATCCTTTTTTTACACATATTAGTATAAGAATATCAAAAAGTAGAACTCAAAATTCTATCTCAGGCTGATAAACAGGCTTATATGCTAACATATCTTTTAGAAAGACATCCAATCTTGATTTGAAAATGTCAAATGCTGGAAAATTCACCACTGCCCATGGGAAGTTGTTCCATTTGTTAATTACCCTCACTGTTAGATTTATATTAGAAATATAATGATGTTTATCTCTGTTTGTAGATGTCAAAGCATCATTCATTCTTGCTGAAGCTTAAACTCTTCTGCTACTATAGCACCCTTAAACCATCTAAATTCATCACCACCTCATCCAATTTGATCCAGGACAAGGAGGCTTGTCAACACCATAGTGAGGTGTGAGTTTATATAAATTAATATATTAGAGCTAGTTGAAAATTTTCCAACCAAACATTTTTACATCAGAAAATGTTGATTAAATCAAAACCAAAATGTTCTATGGAAATGTGTTCATTCTGAAGCAACTTCATTTAAAAAAAAAAAAGATCAATTATTTTGCTATCTAAACAGAACATTGCAGTTTTATAAATAATTATAAATTTAAATTTTTAAAACAAGGAAAGGTGTGATTCACCTCCAAATTTTTTCTTCCAAAAAAGTTTCATTCCATGGGGGAAATTTTGACTGTCATTCCAATTAGGAATAAAAAATAAACTAAAAATGTCAATTTCCTGACAATGGAAATTCTGAGTTCTGACCAGCTCTCTCTCTAACATTAAAAACAAACAAAACAAAAAACCCACACAAGCATGAGATGCAAGCACACTGATTACTTATTCTTAAAAACATGTTTCAGCTCATGAGCATAGGTGATGAATATATCATATTGCAGTTATTCAGATAAAAGAACTCAGGGCCAAAAAGACAATTTCTGCATCAAAGAGTTTACAAGCTAGAGTACAAGCAATTTGCACACGCTCAGGTTTTGCAAGGGATATTAGCCTCCATTTTTAGAAAGATGTCCTTTTGGATTTATTGGAATCACACACTGCATCTGTTTGAATGTCTAATCAATCACAGCTCTCTCTTGGCCTTTAATCAGTGGCCTTCTCTTTACTAGGAAAAAAAATGTGTGTTCTACTTCTTCCCTTGAGTTAGCTAACTCAAGGTAAAATCCTAATAAATACAAGGCTTCTTGTTAACTGCTACACACACCAATATCTGAAACACAAAACACAGGAAATTTGAATTTATTATTCCAACTGTAAATTGTCTACATTACTCACATGACACTGATCTAAAGCCCATGGCAGTCAGTGGAAAAACACAGAAATACAAATTCAAGCTGCAATATTTGGATCCCGATCCTTTGTTGTCTCAAAGCTCAGTGGTGTCCAGGGCTGAGATTTTGGATTATTTTGTATTAAAGTTAAGATTAACAGTGCAGCTACACTTTGGAAAAATGATTCTAATCATGCAATTGTGGTGGTTCCATATTTATTGTAACAACGATTTCCGATCAAACTTGCTTGCTTTATAAGGGTTAAGATCTTTTCTCTCTACTTGCTGACCCAGTAAACTCCAACTGAGATTCAAAACTCAAGGTATGCTTTTTTCCTGGCTAACATGTAATAAATATTCTGCAACCACAACTCAGTTAATAATTCTGTTTAGATTCATAGATCACAACAGAACTAACTTCATGCTCCCTTAGCAGTTTTGGTCTTATAGATCAAAAAGGAGTAAAACCTAAAGAAAATATTCGTCATTAGAGTCGACCTGTGGGACTCATTGCTAGGGGATGTTGTGAAGGCCAAAACCATAACTGGGTTCAAAAAAGGATTAGATAAATTCCTGGAGGATAGGTCCATCAATGGCTATTAGCCAAGTTGGCCAGGGAGGCAACACCATGCATTGGGCATCCTAAGTCTTTAACTTCCATAAGCTGGGAGTGGACAGCAGGTGATGGATCACTCAATAATTGCCCTGTTCATTCCCTCTGAAGCATCTGGCACTGGCCACTGTTGGAAGACAGGATCCTAGGGTAGATGGATCATTGGTCTGACCCAGTATGGCTGTTCTTACATTAAGAAAGATGTGACTCTGGTGACTACATTCACAGCAAACAGATCTGTTTAGAAAGCAGTTGCCATTTTTACATAGTCATTTTTTTTGACTATAACTATCCCTTAGGCATAGGCGGCAGGTTATATGGGCTCGAGGTTCCTGGGCTCCAGGCATATTCAGGGCCGGGTGCCCTGCTCCAGCAATATTTGGAGCTGGGTCTCTCCCCTAGCCCTGCCTGGATTGGGTCCCGGCCCCGGCGGGTCTCCCCCCACTGCCCCGCCCTGCTGCATCCCTGCCTGGAGCGGGTCCCAGCCTCTGCCTTCCACCTCTCCCCCTGCGTCCCCCCTCCACCGCATCCCTGCCTGCTCGTGCTGCCAGAGAACAGCTCCCAGCAGAACTGCTGTCTGCTGCCCCAGGGTCCTAGCGCCTGCCATCCGCTAATGGCAAGGCAGGCTGCCCTTACCCTGGTCTTCTGCCCTAGGCCTGAACCTCTGCAATGCCCCAAAACCCTCATCCCCAGCCAGAGCCCTCATCCCTCTGCACCCAAATCCTCTGCCCTCGCCCTGAGCCCCCCCCCACCGCAGCACAAACCCCTCATCCTCAGCCCCAAGCCTCATTCCCCTGCAGCCTCATCCTCTGCCCCAGTGTGCACCACCTCCCCCTTCCTGCACCCCCACCCCCAGCCAAGCCTGCACCTAAACTGTCCCAAAGCCTGCACCTCACCCCCTCCTGCACACCCACCCACTGCCCCAGCCCAGAGCCTGCACCCAGCACCCAAACTCCTTCCCAAAGCCTGCACCCCTCACCGCTTCCTACACCCCGACCACCAGCCCAGAGCCTGCACCCAGCACCCAAACTCCTTCCCAAAGCCTGCACCCCTCCTGCACCCTAATCCCCAGCCCAGGACCTGCACCCCAGATCTCCCCCCTGAAACCCCGCCCAGAGCCTTAGGCAGGTGGAGGCGGAGTTTGAGGGGGCGGAGTTGGGGGGGTTCTGGGCACCACCAAAATTTCTACAAAACTTGCCTAGCATGCCCTTAGGGTATTAAAATAGTTAACAATATACAGTATTATAAACTTAATTAAATCTAGAGCAGGTACTCCCACTCCTCTTAGAGAACAGCACAGGAACTAACTGCTAGGGAAAGACCAATATATAAACAGAAACCCATATCCATGGCAACATGTAATTCAACCTTGAAGTTCACAACACAAAATAAAAATAATTTCATATATTTTTTCCCCTTTAAAATACTTTAAAGGCTTACAGTAGCAATAATGACTTCCAGGTCAGGCATTTCCTGTCATTTAATGACTGGGTAGGTTAAATGCCTGAGGCAAAACCACAGGCCCTCAACAACTCCAGCAAGTGAGGAACTGCCCCTAAAAGGCATTATGCTTCAATATAAAGTGCTTTACAAAGCATGAAGTGAGGATGGAGACACTAATATTGGGAAAACTCTAACTTTGAATTTCTTCATGTGTGTTTTAAAATTGCCAATATACATTCCGCATGGGTCAGTCAGAAACTGGAGGTGGCACAGAATGCAACAGCCCATTTATTGAGGAGAATCTCTGTAGCTCATATTTGCAGTAAAGACAAGCAGAATCCTTTCATTAAGGTTCACATCATGACATCAGGAGCTCTGTGATCTGCCTCTCAGGTCATAGCTGGAATTTGATGTTGGTTTTAACCTAACAAGCTTTAAGTGATTTAGAACCTGGATATATCAGAGACTGCCCTTTTCCCCCTGTGTTACTGCATTTCCAGTCAGAAGGAGCAACTGAGCTGGAGCCTTTTCAGTTCAGCTGAGAGTGAGCTGCTGGAAAGACATTTTTCATGATGGCTCTTTACCTGGAATTGGTTCCATCCTTGGTCTGAAATAATCTAGATTTGTTAAAGTTCAAAACATGCTTCAAAGTCCGTAACTTACACGCGCACACACACACACACACACGGGCTTTTGGGGAAGATTTAGTCTGAGAGGGAATACAATCTAAACCTCAATGGTATATATAGACAGCAATGAGGCGAAATTCAATAGTACAAAGTACAAGGCCATGCACTTAGGATCCATAAGAATTTATGCTATAAACCAGAAACTCAGAAGAGATGGTGGGAGAGAAATACCTTGACCCATACACCTATCATAGGATGACTATGAACCACCAATGGGATGCAACTGTGAAAATGGCAAATGCAGTCCTAGGATGTATTAGGCTAGGTATTTCCAGTAGAAATAGAGAAGTATTATTGCCATTTTAAATGGCACTGGTAAGACCTCATATGGAATACTGTGTACAATTCTAGTCAACTATGTTCAAGAAAGATTAATTCACACTGAAACAAGTAGAGAGAAGAGCAACTAAGGGAATGGAGGGCCTATCCTATGAAGAGTCTGGCTTATTTAGTCTAGCAAAAGAAGGTTGTGGAGGGACATGATTGTTCTCTATAAATAGATTATGGAGCTAAATATCATAGAAGATGAAGAGCTCTTTAAGCTTAAGGACACTGTTGGCATAAGAACAAATGGATATAAAGTGGCCATGAACAAATTGAGGCTGCAGATTAGAAGATGGATTCGAATCATCAGAGGGGTGAGGTTCTAGAACAGCTTCCTCATAGAATTCATGGGAGCAAACAACTTAGTTCGGTTTACAAGAGATGAATTTATTAATGTGATTGCATGACCAGATGCTCGTGGTGGTAGGGAGCAGGAGGCTCAGGAGCCCTGGGGCTCACTTCCAGTTTGTCTTTTGTTCCTAAAAACTCATGTTTCAAGGTGTCATCAGCCATCTTCGGTGGTCAGGAAGAGATTCCACCCCACAATGTAGTCTATGTCTGAAGGTGGGACAATAGCCAGGATGAGCCAGTGTGTGCTCTGAGGTGGCATTGAACATTCTCTCTCTCTCAGGTGCTTGGCTGAATGGTTATTTCACACATGCTCAGGATCTAACTAATCACCATATGTAAGGTGGGGAAGGGATTTTCCCCCAGGTAAGTTTGGCAGTGACCTTGTGGGGGTTTTGCATTTTTCTGCAACATAGGGTATAGGTCACTTGCCAAGATTATCTCACTTAATTCCCTGTCATTACAGGGGTTTGGGGATTGGTGCACCTCAATCCCTCCTATTCTCAGCACATAATAGTCTGGACTCCTATGAGCGGTAACACTTGGGTTTAAATTTTGGGTTTAGTGTGTGGGTGCTGAGTGGTTTTGGTGGTCTGATGTACAGGAGATCAGACTGGCTGATCTGGTGGTCCCTTCTGGTTATAAACTACATGAATCTATGAGCCAACTTGGCTACGGGTTGCTGTTTGTTATTACGCTTTATGGATTTTAAGTTGTGTAAGTGATTAGCTTTTCTGCACCTAAAGTAGGGGCTAAATACATTAATTCATTTAATACCAACTTCAATGCTGCATTAACAATTCTTTTTTGCATTTAAATTAATGAAAAAAGCTTGAGTGCTCTTTCCCAGTTTAATGCCATAAGGCAATAATTTTTTTTTAACATTATCCTGCAAACACTACTTTTTAAAGACCAAAAGAATAATTAAGTAAGAGATATTTACAGTAACATCCCACAGAAACACAGCTGTTAGGTAACATCTGATTACATAGGTTCACATTGAGAAAGTAGAACCAGCAGTTTATATAGCACTGATTATGTGAAAATGAAAATAACTGCTATTTTTCATGGTTCAATGAGGGTGCAAAACCAGCTATTGTAAAATTGCCATGATTGGAGCCTGATTGGCTCTTCAACATTCAAAAGGGGTCACCTAATCTGTGTGAACCCCAAAGCACAGCTGAATTTGCAGTCCAGGTTTCTAAACTGCCATCTGTTCAACATTCTAAACTGCCAGACTCATCTCCTTCCAGCACAAAAATACATTTTTATGGCACAAAGTTACTTTATATGAGCAATAAGGCAGCTCCAGGAGGTGGATTATTATCACAAGATGAATTCATGTCACTGAATGTTAACCAGTGATCAAGTGTTGGATTAACCAGGAGAACACAGCCACTTTTTCCAATGAAACTGATTTAGGGATAAGGTGTAACCAGCCACACCCTCCTCCCCCCATGGCCCCTCAAAGTAAACCTGAACCCCAGCCTCCAACAGAACAAAGTCTTGCTTTGCATGATGATTTATGCATGAAGTTACATATCCATGCTGTCCGAGACCAGACCAGCTACTGGTCTGCTCCCTGACTAACTTTGCTGCTAAGCAACCAATGTGCCCAGCTCTACCACCTTGAAACTGAGAGTGGCCATAGCCCCTGACTGCCTGCTGATTTAGCAGTCCTGCTTATAAGCCTGGCCCCACTCAACATGTACTATTGAGGGGAGGGATAGCTCAGTGGTTTGAGCATTGGCTTGCTAAACCCAGTGTTGTAAGTTCAATCCTTGAGGGAGCCATTTAGAGAACTGGGGTTAAAAAAAAAACTGTCTGGGGATTTGTTCTGCTTTGAGCAGGGGATTAAACTAGATAACCTCCTCAGGGCCCTTCTAACCCTAATATTCTATGATACTATGCCTGCAGCTACATTTGTGTTTGTCCCAGCTCTATTCTAGCCTGCTTCCAGTTCCTGATCCCCTTCAGTTTCAAACCTCTGACTTATGACTCAAACGAAAAAAACAAAACAAAAAACAGCAAAAGGACCAAAAAAGTATCATTGTGGCTAAACAAAGTAAAGGAAGCAGTTAGAGCCAAAAAGGCATCCTTTAAAAAGTGGAAGTTAAATCCTATTGAGGAAAATAGAAAGGAGGATAAACTCTGGCAAGTGAAGTGTAAAAAATATAATTAGGAAGGCCAAAAAAGAATTCAAAGAATGGCTAGCTAGCTAAAGACTCAAGAAGTAACAGCAAAAACATTTAAGTACATCTGAAACAAGAAGCCTGCTAAACAACTAGTGGGACCACTAGACGACTGAGATGCTGAAGGAGCACTCAAGGAAGATAAGGCCATTGTGGAGAAACTAAATGAATTCTTTGCATCGGTCTTCATGGCTCAGGATGTGAGGGAGATTCCCAACCCTGAACCATTTTTTTAAGTGACAAATCTGAGGAACTGTCCCAAACTGAGATGTCATTAAAGGTGGTTTTGGAACAAACTGATAAATTAAACAGTAATATTCACCAGGACTAAATGGTATTCACCCAAGAGTTCTGATGGAACCCAAATGTGAAATTGCAGAAATACTAACTGTGGTATGTAATTTATTTAAATCAGCTTCTGTACCAGATGACTGCAGGATAGCTAATGTGATGCCAAAAAATTTAAAAAAAGACTCCAGAGGTGATCCTGGCAATTACAGGCCAGTAAGCCTACTTTCAATATCAGACAAATTGGTTGAAACAATAGGAAAGAACAGAATTATCAGACACAGATGATTGTTGGAGAAGAGTCAACATGGTTTTTGTAATGAGAAATCATGACTCACCGAACTACTAGAATCCTTTGAGGGGGTCAACAAGCATGTGAACAAGGGTGATCCAGTGGGTGCAGTGTACTTAGATTTTCAGAAAGCCTTTGGTAAGGTCCCTCATCAAAGGGTCTTATGTAATGTAAGCTGTTAAGGGACAAGACAGAAGGTCCTCTCATAGATCAAAACAGATTAAAAGATAGAAAACAAAGGATAAGAACAAATGATCAGTTTTCAACATGGAGAGAGGTAAATAGTGGTGTCCCCCTGGGGTCTGTACAGGGACCAGTACTGTTCAACAGATTCACCAGTGATCTGAAAAAAGGGGTAAAGAGTGAGGTGGGAAAATTTGCAGATGATACAAAACAAGGTAGTTAAGTCCAAAGTAGACTATGAAGAGTTACAAAGGGATCTCACAAAAACTGGGTGACTGGGCAACAAGATGGCAGATGAAATTCAATGTTGATAAATGCAAAGTAATGCATATTAGAAAACAATCAAAACTATACATATAAAATGATGTTAGCTGTTACCACTCAAGAAAGATCTTGGAGTGATTGTGGATAGCTCTTTGCAAACATCCATTCAACGTGCAGTGGCAATCAAAAAAGCTCATATTGCCTCTATATTAATCCGTGGTATACCCACATCTTGACTACTGCATGCAGATCTGGTCGTCCCATCTCAGAAAAGATATACTGGAATTGGAAAAGGTTCAGAAAAGGGCAGCAAAAATTATTAGGAGATGGAAGCTGTTCCATACTGAGGAGATATTAATAAGACTGGGACTTTTCAGCTTGGAAAAAAGAGACAACTAAGGGGCAATATCATCAAGACCTATAAAATCATGACTAGTATGGAGAAAGTAAATAGGGAAGTGTTCTTATAACACAAGAACTAGGGGTAACCAAATGAAATTAATAGCCAGCAGATTTAAAAACAAAAGGAAATATTTCTTCACACAACGCAATGTCAACCTGTGGAACTCTTTGCCAGAGGATGTTGTGAAGGCCAAGACTATAAAAGGGTTCAAAAAAAAAAGAACTAGATAAGTTCATGGAGGATAGGTTCATCGATGGCTATTATCCAGGATGGGCAGTGGTGCAAAACCATGCCCTAAAGTGTCTCTGGCCTCTGTTTGCCAGAAGCTGGGAATGGTTGACAGAGGATGGATCATTTGATGATTACCTGTTCTGTTCATTCCCTCTGAAGATCCTGGCATTGGCCACTGTCAGAAGACAGGATACTGGGCTAGATGAACTATTGGTTTGACCCAGTATGGCCACCCTTACGTTCACCCTCCTGATATGGCATTTGGCATCTGTCCTGCTGGTACTGTCCCTTGGCTCATGTCCTAAACTCTGCCTACCTTGGGATCCAGTTCTAACTAGTAGGCTGAACTTTTGTTTTCACCACTAGGCCTAAAAACTGACTACAATCTGATTGGCTACACATTTGCATCATGAATTTACTGGGGCACTATAACACATGCAACAGAAAATGATTTAGCAATGACTAGTGCACTCTTCATCTAGGACTTTCTATAAATATTGCCTAGTATACTTTGGGAACAAGAAATGAGGCTGGAGCAAACTGGAACAATATGAATTGGGATGGCAACAGCACTCTATCAGTACAATAAGCCGGTCTACTTCAGTTTGCCAACATGAGCATTTAACTAGTCAGGAAACATTTACTACAGCAAAAGTTCTAGTACGAGGCTAACATGCTATAGTGATTTTATAGTTTTATTTTAATGCAAGTTTGCTGTAATACAAATATAAAATTTGTGGCATTATCTCTATATTTTTACAGAATATAGTGGTGCTCTATTCAGTGTGCAAATTCACTATAGTATTTACAAACATAGTATAACATTTCCCATGATCTACAGTACTATGATATTTACTACAGACCACAACTATGTGCCTTTGTCACAATGGGCCCAAACCACTCCCTGTGCAAAATTTATCCAAACAGACTGTGTGCTGGGGCACCCCATGGGAGCTATGGCCACTGGAATCCTTCAGCCCACTTGTGAAGCCACTCCACTCTTACATGGTTGTTGTGCTCCAATACATGGGGTGGGAGGAGGATTTTGGGACAGCAAGATGTGGGGAAGTGTCAGCCAATACTTCCACATAGTCACAGATCCACTCCACACCCTTTTCTGCACCCACCCACCGATGGGTGGAAATCATATTCTGTGGCATACTAAACGTCTGCAACCTACTCTCTGTCCCATCCATACCTGGAAAATCCATGCCGGTTCCACTAAGATCAGGACCTTCTGAGGCCTTTACTGGGGCTGGAGGACTTGGTATCAAGTCATACCTTGGGTTATTTAACATATAGTTAATAGCATATGGCAGTAGGACACCTACCCACCAAACCTGGCAATCTTCACTTAGCTGATGGGAATTTCTTCCATTGGGTAAGGACTACAGAGTTCTCTCCAGCTTCAGTAACTATTTATTTGTAGTGGTTTTGCTTCCTTTTCTGCAATAAAGGGCACAAGCCTGCATTCCTTTTGTACCAAGGCACAAAGCTGCCATTGTACATTGTGTTGCTCAGGGCCTGCTAAGTTATAGAAGGTCATGGTAAAACTGACAAACTGGTTAGAATCAACCAAAGGGGAAATGGAGAGAATGTAACAAGATAAAGTTCCAGAAAACAGTGGGGGAAAAGCATGCAAACAGTGTGGTTGCCAAGACAACACAGCCTGCATAGAA
Source organism: Chelonoidis abingdonii (assembly GCF_003597395.2). NCBI lineage: Eukaryota > Metazoa > Chordata > Testudines > Testudinidae > Chelonoidis > Chelonoidis abingdonii. The sequence continues at coordinate 42,615,083 of NC_133776.1, forward strand.
GAGTATAAATGACAGACTATGAGGAGAAGTTTCGGACTCTGCAGGACTGTGAGACTGTGCCAAGCCGCCATCAAGATCCATCAGTGCAGAACCAGAAGATTCATTCTGGTGCCTGACCAGCACTGATGTGGGACTTTGGTACTAGGACTGTGTAAGCTAGAGTGATGTTAACAATTAATAGCTGCTTGCTTATGTGTTCAATAAATTTTACTTAACCAGGAGTGTATCAGGCTCTTGTCAGATTACTGTTGTGCCCAAAACACCTACAAAACTCAGTCAACAAGTGTACTGTATAAGTCAGAGCAATTCTTGCCACTTATTCTTCTGGGGTACTTAAAAAGTCTCTTAGCCCATCTGGGCAGGATGAAATAGGGTCTATGGGAGCAATGCACCTCCAAAATGGAGCTGTGTCTGTTACCTCCAGACCTCCAGGTCCCATTGCCAATAGCACCATCTCCACCAAAGGTGGGGTCACACCCCCATGCTGGCTGACTACAACCCTTTGTGACTGTGAAGCATTGCAGTTCCAGCTCATGATCTGCTCCTACATGCATGCACTGTGTGTGGTGATATAAAAGCTTCCCTCTACACCCCAGTGCAAAACTGGGTAAGAAAGCCTAGGATTTTGCCCATAGGTTATGCTTCAATTTCCATAATTAGTGCTTTTTTAGCTGTAGAGCCCATGGTCAAGATTTGCAGAAGAAGCTATTGATTTTGAAGGCCAAATGTGACACCTTAAAGGGGGCTGATTTTCACAGAGGCTCAGCCCATTCAGAAAACCTAGCCCCTTTAAGGCATCAAAAACATGAGACACCCAACATCCCTAGTCACTGTTGAAATATGGAATAAATAAATAAGTTGTGTGACGAAGTTCCTCCTCTACATTTGTGGGTCCTGCGCTTATTGGCAGATTTGCTCACCTCAGTGATCTTCCCATCTGGTAGAACCTACAGTCTGGGTCAACTCTTCCTGTGTCTGATCAGGAGTTAGGAGGTTTGGGGAGGGGGGAAACACAGGCCCACCCTCTACTCCAGGTTCCAGCCCAGGGCCCTGTGGATTGCAGCTGTCTATAGTGCCTCCTGTAACAGCTGCATGACAGCTACAACTCCCTGGGCTACTTCCCCATGGCCTCCTCCAAACACCTTCTTTATCCTCAACACACAACCTTCCTCCTGGTGTCTGATAACGCTTGTACTCCTCAGTCCTCCAGTAGCAAACCCTCTCAGTCTCAGCTCCTTACACCTCTTGCTCCCAGCTCCTCACATATGACTCTCACTGAGTGACTGGGAGGCTTTTAACTAGTTCCAGCCAGCCCTTGATTGGCTTCAGGTGGCCCAATCAATGTAACTATCTCCACTGAGATAGAAAGATCTTAATTGGCTCCAGGTGTCTTGATTAGCCTGGAGCAACTACTATTTGGTTACCATGGTACTAGGGATTTGGTTAGCCTGGGGCTAACATACCTGTTCCTTACTACTTTACTGTAGCCATCTGGCCTTGCCCCATCACATTTGGTAAAGTAAATTTTAGATGAGGGTGTGACAGATAACAATATCCTAGGCAAGCCTTACTGAATTAAATTGAATCTTATTGAATTAAGCTTAACATCTGTGAAGTCCATTGCATTAAAAACACATATGGATATGTACTATTGTGGGATTGTATAGAACTTCTTTAGCACGATGATAGGATTAATGCAATCTCTGGAAGATATTTCAAAGGACTTTTTGAGACAATACATGTGAAGTAAATTTCCTAGGAAATACGTAGGGGTGAGGGAAATGCAAATGACCCACTTCAAATCCATTATTTTGAAGCTACACCCTGGGGAGAGAAGCCAATTTTCCACTGACTACCTGCTCCTGAAAATACCCATTCAAAACCTTTAAACTGTATAAAGTGGGGGGACTAAACTGTTCATGTGCACTAGCTCTAAGATGGGACTGTTATGAACTTGTGACCACAAAAGAGATCCTTTCGGGTGGGTTGAAGGACTCACTTGCCAGAACCGATGTTGGAGACAGCTGTGGAGGGTGAGGGATCTCTGGTAAACTTATTAACATGCATGTTCACTCTTTTATTGTTATTAATGTTTTCCTGGTAATGCTTATTTTTAAACCTTAAGAAGTAGGGCTGTCAAGCAATTAAAAAAGTTAATTGCGATTAATCACACTGTTAAACAATATTAGAATACCATTTATGTAAATATTCTTGGATGTTTTCTACATTTTCTGATATATCAATTTCAGTTATGACACAGAATACAAAGTGCACAGTGCTCACTTTATTTTTATTACAAATATTTGCACTGTAAAAAAAAAAGTAGCATTTCTCAATTCACCTGCAAGAACAAGTACTATAATGCAATCTCTTTATCATGAAAGTTGAACTTAGGAATGTAGTTTTTCTTTTGTTACATAACTGCTTTCAAAAATAAAACGATGTAAAACTTTAGATCCTGCAAGTCCACTCAGTCCTACTTCTTGTTCAGCCAATCGCTCAGACAAACATGTTTGTTTACATTTGCAGGAGATAATGCTGTCCACTTTTTGTTTACAATGTCACCTGAAAGTGAGAACAGGCATTCTCATGGCACTGTTGTAGCTGGCATCACAAGATATTTACATGCCAGATGCGCTAAAGATTCATATGCCCCTTCATGCTTCAACCACCATTCCATGGGACATGCGTCCATGCTGATGATGGGTCCTACTTGATAACAATCCAAAGCAGTACAGACCGACATGTTCATTTTCATTATTGAGTCAGATACCACAGGCAGATTTTCTTTTTTAGTTTGTAGATTTTGCATCTGAGTGTTGCCCTTTTAAGGCGTCTGAAAGCATGCTCCACACTTCGTTCATCTCAGATTTTGGAAGGCATTTCAGATTCTTAAACCTTGAGTCGAGTGCTGTAGCTATTTTCACATTGGTACCTTCTTACATTTTGTCAAATCTATAGTGAGTTTTCTTAAAATGAACAAGATGTGCTGGGTCATCATCTGAGACTGCTATAACATGAAATATATGGCAGAATGCGGGTAAAACAGAGACAGGGACATTGAACTCCTTGGAGAATTGTGTCGCAAATGTAATTAATGCATTTTTTTAAAATGGAGCATTATCAGCATGAAAGCATGTCCTGTGGAATGGTGGCTGAACCATGAAGGGGCATATGAATGTTTAGCATATCTGGCACGGCAAGTTGTGTGGCTTTTCCAAAATCTATTTCCCAAAGGTCCAAATGTCCAAGTCTCCCCCTTCTGAGACAAGGGTAATTGAACAAAGGAAGAAGTCAGCTCTGAAGTGTGCATTCTGCAGTTGGGTTCCATTTTCCTTGTCTTCCCGCTAACACTTCACACGCAACTCAGTACAGGGGCTTAGTGCCATTAACACATCTTTGAATTGATCCTTTAAGAAGAGCCCTACTTCTTGAGTTTCCACATGCAATGAAGCAGGTTGTTCCATTGCAAGATCATAAATGCACTCACCCACATTTCCCATGGTGTCCAGTAGATTATGTGTGGAGGGAAAGAGCCAGGCCTATTGTGATTGGAGACTTGAGATTTGGCAATGCTTCAGGTATGCATCCAAACTTATGTTGCTCCAGTGAATGTCAGCCTTTTGAAGCTAGCCTATCGCTATTAGTTATAACCTAGACCTACAGCTTATTTAAAAGAAAACAACTTCTAAACAAATGTATGAAGCACTTGAGTGCCTTTATGCTTAAATCCCAAGAGCTTTAAGATAGTGGATTTGTTAGGGGAGATTGAGTGCAAGTACCCTTCTGTGAGCTGTGGCGCTTAACTGGACTACAGTTGCTTTTCACTGTGTGTGCAGAGAATGGGAATTTACTGACTTTCATTTTCTCCACTGTACTTTCATTGGTGTAGATTTTATCACACAGAGTGTGAGAGATGAGGAACCTAAAATGGAGGGGACTCTTATGATTTGCAAAAAACCAAAGATGTGGTGCTTCCCGAGTGAAGTCAGCAGGCATACCACTGAGGCCTGCTGGGCCTCAGAAAAACATTACTGCTCATCTCCTGAGAGAGCATGGTGCACTGCACGTTATGTAGCAGAATGCAATCCTCCTAGGTTGGAAAGATCAGAAGAGGCCAAAGAAATGACAAGAGTGACTGAAGTGCAAGGATTAGAAAGTAGATTTGCAAGGTGAGAACCATAAAAAAAAAAAAAAGCATTGATCCTAAAGCACTTAAGTGATTTAGGAACCTAATTCCCATGGGCTTTCCTTGGAATTTAAGTTCCAAACTAAAATAAACCCAGTACTATTTTTCAGCAGTCCAGTCCCCTCTTTTTTTAAAAAAAGGCATATTATAGTTCCTAAGTGTCAACATCTGGTTTTGCACCATTCAGGCATGTAATAATAAAGCTCTAATTTCTAGAATTAATGCTTCAATTTGTATATATTTTGTTTTGAGACGTTTCATCATTAAGATAAATATGAAATAAGTGGCTACTCATTATTAATTTGATGTTTATTGAAAATTAATCACAACAGAAGGATATAAAACCTCTGCCGTCATTTTGTTTAGGGCTTGAAAAATTTAGCAGAGAGCTATAAGCAAGAGGATCAAGCCTATTGTGCCAGACATTGATTCAAAATTTGAGTGGGGAGAGATCAGCCAGATCCATCTTGCACCCATAGCCACTTTAGAAGCAGGAGGATGCAGTCCTTGGATCCAGCTCTTCCATCTTTTTATTTGTCTGTAGGTAGTACGTGTCTCAAATGTGAAGCCACCTACTCCTTCCCATTGTCTGGTTGCTGGAAAGGAGAAGCAGCTTTACCGGTTTCTCCCTTTGCCTGCACCCCTTATAACAGGGGCAAGCAAACTTTTTGGCCTGAGGTCCACATCGGGTTTTGTAAATTGTATGGAGAGCCAGTCAGGAGGAGGGGGTCATGGCCCAGTCCCCACCTCCTATCTGTCCCTTCCCCAGGACTCCTACCCCATCCAACCTCCCCTGTGCCCTGACAGCCCCTGCCCCATCCACACAGCCCCGCTCTCTATCCCTTGACCGCCCCCTGGATCCCCGCCACCCCATCCAACCCCTTCTCCTTATTCCTGATGTGCCCCCCTGGTACTCCTGCCCCTTCCAATCACCCTTTTCCCTGTCCCCTGACTGCCCCCCGAACAACTCCTGCCCCTAACTGCCCCTGCCACCCCATCCAACCTCCCCTCTTCCTGACTGCCCCCCCAGCCCCCATTCAACACCCAGTTCCCCCTCCAACCCCCACCCCTGCTCCCTGCCCCCTTATCGCACTGCCTGGAGCACTGGTGGCGCTACAGCAGCACAGCCCGGCTGGAGCTGGACCACGCTGCCACCACACAGCTCAGAGCACTGGGTTAGGCTGGGCTCTGCAGCTGCGCTGCCCCTAAAGCTCACAGCACTGCTACCCAGAGCATTGTGGCAGAGTAAGCAAGCTGAGGCTGCTGGAGAGGGGGAGCAGCGAGGGAGGGGTCAGGGCCTAGCCCCAGGCCAGGAGCTTGGAGGCCAGGCAGGACGGTCCCACGGGCCATAGTTTGCCCACCCCTGCCTTATAAGAAGCTCTCTGGCTGCTGAGGGAAACCCATTACTATAGCCTTTACCCAGCCTCCTGGCTGCTGTGAATGTGTATGTTAGGGTCACTAACAGTCCTCTACTAGTTCTAGTTTTTGTGCCCTCTTCCCCATTGCATAGCTTCAGTGCACGAAGCCCTAGCTGGTGCTCGAGAATTTGCCAAGCAGCAATGGAGTGGAGTGAAATTAACACGATGCTTTTTAGTTTCACTACTACCCACCAGGTTCTGATTAGAAGCAGGGAAAAGTGACAAGTCTTGTTACCTCTCTTGCTGCTCAGAGGATAACCAAGGTAATGAAGGCATCTGTCTGCAGACTCAAAGATTTGGCTCGTATTTAGAATCTATCTTTGCAACAAGAAGGACTATGTAGTCCTTCACTTTCAGACCCAAGCTTCAAAGATGTGAAAATTTTTGCCTTAATTTGTTAAAATGAAAGTTTGAAATTGACAACTTAACAGTCAACAACTCAACAAAAACATTTCCATGTTATATGAAAAAATGGGAATTTCATTTCATTTTTGTTAACAATTTAAACTTTTTCTTTCTACTTGCAGTGTTTCAGACCCTAAAGCATGGAGGTGCTATTTGCAAAATAGGAGTTTCAGCTGTCACTTAGCAGCCAATGCTGAGCCTGACAAGGAGGATTTCAAACTCCCCCACTCAAAACCTTGTCTTTCTCACCAATAGAAGTCAGTTCAATAAAAGATATTTCCTCACCCCACTTTGTCTTTCTAATATCCTGGGGCCAGCATGGCTACAAACACTGGTAACAGGATCAGTTATCAGAGCTACAAAAACGAAGTGCTGTAAAATAATCATTCCTTCCCAACTTTCACTTGCTCTGTTTTCAACAGGCTGACACCTGTTGCCATGGTAACAGGCATGGAGTGCATCCACCAGACATGAGCAGGGACATTAGATCCCCTGTTTAATTTCAGCTCTGGACAAAAGCAGAGAACTGAAAATACTATTTAACACACAACACCCATTGGACCATAACCCACTCTGACTTACATCCTGTGCAAACCCATTACCTTAAAAAACAAGTTACCACAGCTGTAAATTAGGGCAAAACATGGTCTATATGCTCAGGATTCTATGGACTATAGCACTTCAACTTAAATTAAAGAAAATGTCCTTAAGACATGTCCTTTCTATTTATTGTTCCTGTTATGGTGGAGGCTGGGTGAAACCTGTTTGAATCTGGGGGTGCGTAACTACCCTGCATTCATGATAAATGTCAGAAGGAGCTATGATTTTTTTGGGCAGGGGGAGGAGGAAGGGGGAAGGTTGGAGTAAGACAGCTGAAGCAATAGGAGCCACCACCTAAAACAGGCCATGTGTAAGGTCATTTAGAAACTGAGCTGTGTGTGCAGAGAACTTCACTGGGTATTGTTTTGCTGGAGGTGTGCATATATGTGAGCAGAAGCAGCAGAGAACAGGGAGAGAAGCAGTCAAAAAGCTAAGCAGCCAGGCAGAGAAGCATTTGCGGCATGACTCAGAGAGAAAGTCAAACATGCGAGCTTCTTGGGCAGAGCACTGGCTGGAGAGAGGCTTGGACCTGTGAGCAAAGAAATTGTCTTCAGTTTGATTCCTACTGCATTCAGGGAAACAGAACTTTGTACATTATTTGTAAATAAATAGGACTGAATCAACAAAATACCTGATTCCAACATCAATTTTTCCTTCTAAGGAAACAATCTTCAAAAACCTGAATGTTGGCTAACTGCTCAGGTCAAAAGATTAACAGCTTCTTAGACAGTAAACAAAAATAGCTAAGAGTTTGCAACCTCTGTGATTGTACCAGTTACCCAGTCTTACAGCCAGACATTAGATTGATCTGAACTTCCTGTCTCTGATCTGTGAACTGGACTCTCAGGTCCCATTTACACTAGCAAACTTTAATTACTCCAGTGGTCTAGGCTATCTAGCAATGTTAACAGAGATTTCTGTGTGGCAGTAACATAAAATTGAAATATAATGCATTAAATTGGACAAATATATACAGACACGTATGCATTACATCCATGTGTGGATGCTATGTACCTATTCTAGAGCAGCTCTGCAGCCAACTAAGGCTACATCTATACTACAAGCAAAGGGTTTGATTCCCAGCACACACACTTATCCATTAAGAGCTAGCACCAGTACAAATAATAGTGTAGCCCTGGTAGCAGGGGCAGCGATAGTAGTGGCACAGCTTAGCTGAGCACAAACCTGCCTGAACCCCATGGGTAAATACTTGGAGTGGCTAACCTGTGCTGTTACTGTCATGAGACCAAGGCTACAATATTTATATACTCACTAGCTTAATGAGAGCTAGAATGCACGTGAGCAGAGAATCACCCTCCTAGTTGGTAGTATCGATGTAGTCTAAGGGTTAGGTTCTTTAATGCTCAGGTGCAGCAGATGCTGGAGGGAATGTTGTGTGTGAACATACTGTCATGGTTTACACAAACCAGGCTGGCAGGTGAGAACTGTTGCAGGATCAAAGAATACTGGAGATCCTTAGCTGTGACAGCCACTTTATCAGACCTGATCTGCACTGATGACTCATTTGAAGCTTCTCTCCCAAGTGTGCCAGAAAGGTATCTCCTTCTAGCCTAGTCAATAGGGGCTGTGCTAAGTTGGTCTCAGCTGGGAATCTCTTTGCATATCTTACACTCACTCAGCTGGACCTTTTGCTTGTAATCAACTGCCTTTTTTCATTATGGCTGTTTTATATCATTAAGATCTGAACAAGTCAGCAGCTAAGCTAACCAAACAGAATCAAGTTGCTCACAGGCTGACACTGAAGTATTATCATCACTGGGGAATGGAGTGGAAGCAATTGCCCAGAGTACAAATTAACCAAGTCTTGACTCAGACTATAACCTGAAATTCAGATACTACTGCTGGAATAACTTTTGCCATCTCTTCTATACCAAAGGCTTCAATATATTTAAATATTTGTTAAGTAAATCTTTAATATTTTAAATTTTACATGCCAGTAATTATTCTGTACTTTGATTGCAAGCTTTTATTTGTGTCTAGTTTGAAATATCATTTTTCCATAATGGCTCAAAGAGATTTGTAGCTTGATTTTAAGTGTTAAATTACTAGGAGATCTCACTGCATTAATCTATAAGTCCAATATCATCGGGAAAAATGAAAGACTCACAGTTTAGGGTGTTTGGGGTTTTGTTGTGTTTTTAGAAATAGGCTGTTTAAATGACATTGTACATTAAATTAAGTGCTCAGACTTGGAAAACGCCACCTGGCAATTAATAGGTTGATAGGCCTAAAATTAGATCCATGGTACTAGCTACCCTTTGGAGACCAAATTTGTTCACACACCACACCTCTGCCCTGGTTGTGAAGAGATAGGACTATGAATATATAAAATCCAAGCAGTGTGATCTCCAAGCACCACAGAGAGCAAGATGATTGAATAATTCACTACCTGCACACACAAGCCTGGAGCAGATGGGCAGCATGGAGGAACTATGCAAAATTCACACACATTTGTGATCACAGTAGACCTCCTCACTGGAGGCTGTGGGGATTTTCAAAACCTCTTAGCAATGTCCTAACTCTGCTCTAATTTAAGTCAATAGGAATTAGGTTAGGACAACACTGAGCACTTATGAAAAGTCCACCCTGGATTTACTGTTGGGATACTCTGCAGAGAATTTTTTTTTTCAAGGTTTCATTCATTAGCTACTCAGGATCAGAAAGGCTTTTATATATATATATATATATATATATATATATAAAAACACCTCTGTTCCACATAGGCTATGTTTTGTGCTTTGGAGACCATCACAGAGATACTGTCAGGAGGCTTGCCAAGCCAGTTAACAGGTCATCAGACTTGTGAAGCCAGGTTCAAGTGATTAGAGTAAATAGAGGATCTTAAAGTCAAGAAAAATATTGGGTTTCAATTGTACATAAAACCCACTAGGTCAATCCAGAAGTCGGCAAGGCTTCAGGCCAGGCACTGAATGATGACAAGGAGCAGGAATGCCAACCAACAATGCGGAATTCTAGATGGTAACAGGACACAGGTCCATTACCTCCACTTTCACAGCAGAACAAAAAAGGGGATGCAGCTTGCTCATACATTGTCATTTACTGCTACTGACCAGCATGCCCAAAAAGTGCCTCTTCCTGCCTTAGTGTGTTTTGCCTTTGCCCTTCTTCAGGCAATTGGAAGCAATGTTGCCTCATGGCTAGAACAGTGGAGAAGAATTCAGGAGATGTACATTCTATTCTCATCTGCCTCGAGTCTGCTGTGTGACCTTGGGCAAGTCACTTCACTTATATGCCTCACTTTCCTCCTCTGTAAAATGGGGATAATGGTACTGACACTGCAAGTGTGCTATCCAGTGATATCAGCATCATAAGTTGTTTTAATTGTATGTTTCTCAGGGTAAGGACAATGTTTTCAACACCAAGCTCACCATCTGCATGCAACTAACTAGAATACTAATCAGAATTAATAGACTAGATCAGCATCTGCTTCTGAGGCAGCAGCTACTGGATGGAAAGAACAGAAGATAGCAGCACAACATTAAGAAGAAAAAGGACTTAATTGTTCTGTAATAATGCCTGTCTTTCTGATACCCAATCTTTGAAAAGGACCTGGGAAGTGGCCACTTCAGTAGATGGATCAACATAGTAGGGTGACCAGATAACAAGGGTGAAAAATTGGGACAAGGCGGGGCGGGGGAAATAGACATCTATATAAGAAAAAGCCCCAAATATCAGGACTGTCTCTATAAAATCAGGACATCTGGTCACCCTAACATACAGTCTCTTTCTCCGTCTAACATACAGAGAAATATCTGATTTTTTTGCTTAAGAACTAGCCAGACTCCTGCTGTTGAGAATTGCCCACTGTTGATATTTAGAAAGACAGAGAGAAAGGCCACAGATATGATGAATGATATATTTCCCCTTCACAGGCTCATTGCTGGAGCCACAGTCACCCCTCCCTCTTTCTGCCTCTGCCACTGAACCATAACCATATTTGAATCTTCTCCATAACTAGGGGACATCAGAGGGAGGTGAAGAGATTGCTTTGCTGAAGTGTGACAGTAGTAGTAAATGTGATAAAAGTAACTAAATCCTATTCAGTCGGTTTCTGTCTTTCCCCATCCTTAACATTCTTCTTGCAACTTCCAAAAATAGGATTCCCAGTCGCTGGCTACACTGTAATTCACCCCACTCTCAAATGGGCCTTATTATATATTTACTTATTTGTATTGTGGTAGCAGCTAGGAGCCCCAATCATGAACAAAGACCACCTTATACTAGGTATTCTACAAACACATAACAAAAAGATGGTCCATCTCCACCCTAAATAGATTGCAATTTAAGTAATTTTGCTATGGTGTTCATGCTGGCCAAAAGGATAACTTGTCAATGTCGGATGTAAATGGATGCTAACTGTATGAATTATTGCACCTCCTTTTCTTCAAGATTTATTTCACTGGCATTTGATTGCCCCTCCTTTAATGATTCTCCTCTGCTTATATGAACTCTGTGAAGGGTTTTGTTATTTGTATTCTGGTACTGCCTACAAGCTCCAGCCAAGGTTGAGTCCTTGGTGTACTAGGCATTGCAAAGCCACAAGATCAAATGCAGTCTCTGCCCTAAAGAGTTCACAGTCTAAGACAAGACAGATAATCCAATGTAGACAACAACTTATAAGTAAACTTATCAAAAGTGTAAGCCTTCTTGGGTAGAATGACTCATTTTTCTAGCTATTGCTCTGTCAATCTGGCAATTGCTAGTCTGTTGGGTCGCTGTTGCACAGGGAACTTAGGGGAACGGGGAGCTGTGGGGGGCTGCAGGTCCACCCTGGTTCAAAGCCCCCACCAGCTAGCTCCAACGGGCTGATCTTTCTGCAAACAGAGGACAAAGCAGGCGGCTACCAAACAACAAGGGAGCATTGCACAACTTTAAATGAGCATGTTCTCTAATTAATTGGCAATATAACAACAAAATAACGTTAACTGGGACGACTTTAAGTCACTTAGCAACATGGCAGAAATGGGACAATGAAGGATTTATGTGTGGTCAGGGTAGTGGCCTTTCAGATGGGCTCACGTAGTTTATACAGAACCTGGAAGGGTGCTTGGAAAAATGCAGAGAGGTGACTGTGCAAGAAGCTGAGAAATGGGCAGACAAGATGGAAATTTTGTGGAGCAGAGGGGACTTTTCCATTTAGCTTCACCTTTACATCTTATTTTAGATGTGAAGATGGAGCTAGTCATGGCCTGGTAGCTCTGAAGGGGGCTCAGGAGACAGGTTGTGTTCTATCTGTCTGTAAACTGGAGATAATGATGCTAACTTCCTTTGTAAAGCACTTTGAAATCTACAGATGAAAAACACTATGTAAGAGCTAGTCAGTATTATTATAGTCAGTCAGTCTCTGCAACCAAGAAGCTGCTTCAGAAAGGAAGCAATGACTCTTCTTCCCCAATCCCCACAGCCTTGACAAAATAATTCCATATTTCATGCAGTAAAACCTCAGCACTAAATACAACTGGATACACAGAAGCATGAATGATACACTTTTTTTTTTAAAGATACCTCTAACTGATACCGTTTTATAGGGAACAAATAATAGTTTACATGTTGCATTCTTTAGCCATTCTTTGCTTTCTCTCTACTATTAGGTACAGCACAGCAATTACCAGCTACCTCCAGCTCCCTAAAACATGCACAAAGGGTAAATGAGCACAAAGCCATATTAAGTCTTCTCCCTAAGGAGGCCTTGAGGCATCTGTCATTACCTGAGGGTGTCTCATGGAGATATTTTCATTGTACAGTAGGAGTGTCTACCTGAAAGAAGACATCACCAAAGAGAAGTAGCACTTGTTGGGTGGGAGGGATTTTTCCACCTCTCCAGCTGCTAAAAATGAAGTCTGCTTCATTGTCTTCTAGTTGAAGCCAGATAATATAGGAGAACCAATGCTTCACATTCTGGTATCCAGCCAAGAGGACTGCTCCATACGTTCAAAGCCAGCCAGTAAAACTAGCCTATCTGGTAGTGAGCTTCAGCCATACCAAATCAGGTCATTATTCTAGCTCATCCAGTAATTTCTCTAGCAGCAGGCAGCACCAAGAGTTTCAGAGGGAGATAAACCCTCCTCCTTAATCCTCCTACTAGATCTCTTTACCGAACAGTGGGGCTTGATTTTCACTGTTTAATCTTGCGTGACTGTAAACGTTATTACTGTCCATGGGATTCTTAAATCCTTTCCAACATCCAGCTAAGCTATTTTTCAGGAAAGGAAACATCTTTACACACCATGCAGCGAACCTGTCCTCTGTGTTGTTGTAATGAATAACCTAGACTGACTAGCTGACTACATTGTGTATACAAAGAGGTAGTTCCTTTCATCCCTTTACCTTTCACTACTTTGCAGTTTTGAGCATCTTTTTGATCACGGAATGGGGATTTCCAGTGAGTTGTTTATTATCCCCTTTATTATGCCTCAATAGAGTCCCAGTCCTTGTAGTCTCTCTTCAGATGAGAAACCGCCTATGCCTTAAACAATTTTCTCTGCCAGTCCATGGACCTTTTCAGGCTCTGGTATATTAATCTCTATGGGCTAGAGTCATCCCTGATTGACTTTAATGAAGTTACACTGCTCAATGGCTACATGCAGTGCTTCCAACTCCACAAGCACAGGGAAGAGGCCAAACAGCCCTGTGTAATAGCTCTGCATTTGAAAGAACCAACTCCTCTGCAGCCAATTCCTCTGAGCTAAGTAATAGTAATCAGTGTGAAGGAGAAGTGCAACTACCCCATGTTTTCCCAGGGGTTCCAACAGTTCCTTGAGTAAATAGTGTCTGGAAACTTACTGTGATAAATTATGGTCTAGTATTTGCCATCTGTTCATGAGGCCTTAGATTGCCCTCCCTCTACTAGCAAACATCGTGCAGGTCCCCAGGAAAGCTGCCCCAGTGAATGTCCATCTGGAACTTGAGTTCTTATCTTCATTAAGCAAGAGGGAAAACAATGCCTGCAAGTCAGGAAACATTCATGTGCAGCCCCATCTCCTTTGAGCAAGCTATAATAAAAATTAAACTGATCAATTTTTTAAAAAAAATAAGTAGTTGCATTGCCATCTGTCTTCATTATAAAATATTCATGTGACAGTCAATATATTGTCTGAGATCTAGAATATTTAAGGGAGCAAAGAGAAAAATTTTCAATTAAATTCTGTCAAAGCACATGGTGTATTTTTAATTTTAAATGCCCTCTGCTTGCATTTTTGGGGATCAAGGTCTTAAAGTTAATCACAGCACAGGGAAGTTAATTCCTGCTGATTCTACTGGTTGGCATTTCATTCTCCATATTTACAAGCATCTGAATCTCTCCCACTGGTTGTCTCTAGTTTAAAAAAAATTCATTATGAGTGGGAGATGGTCCCAAAAATGTAGATTTGTCCTTCCAGAAGGAAGTGACTTGGCAGCACTAAATGGTGGTATTTGCTAGTTCAGGACTAAATGAATGTTGGCAGTAGTGCTCTCTGTGCCGTATTTAAAAAGCTGTCATTTTCTCAGCATATGATGTTCTGTCTTGTGTCACATCATGAAGTGATCCAGTGTATGTAAATAACCATCAGTCTGCAGCAGTTTCACAGGGAGGGAATATTTTGTCTTTGTTTGGAATTAAGTACCTGCTGCAACACTCAGGGCATATATGAAAGGGGAAAGTGGAAGAGATACATGTGAAAATAGGCAATTACTCTAATTTTGCAGGTAGATAATAACTTCTAACATTTATTTTCCATTGATTAAAATAAAAGTCCATACCCATTGAAACACAGGTCAACATTTTGACTTAGGTGAATAAAGCAAGACACTTAAATAAGTAAGTGGGTTGATTTTTTTCAGAGACACTGAGCGCTGCTAGTTCCAGTTGACATCACCAGGAAATGGAGATACTCAAAACCCTTGAAATGTCACACATATTTAGGTACCCAATTCTGGATTTATGTGCTTAACTTTAAGCCTTCAAGTTTGAAAATGTTGGCCATAGTTCTTTGTATTGCCCCCCAAGCCCTACCCAGCAATACTTGCTCTAGTAGCCAGGTAACAAACACCATACTGAGCATAGGCAAAAGTAGAAGTAATGTGATCCCTGCACAGTTGCCAGAACTGCCAGTCATTGAGACAGGCACTCACAGCTGTGCTCAATAGAGAAAACAAGACCTGCTATGAAATGGCAGAGAACAGAGAGGGAGAAGGCAGAATGGCTTAAGACAGCAAAGGGGTAATAGTTCTGCATCAGGCTGCCTCTGGGAAAGCACCTAGGAGACCAACAGACAGAAAGGCTGCAAGCCCTGGAGTTGAAGAGCAGATAGATTCAATTTAACGGGGGAGGTTCATGAACTGATCTTATTGAAAACAAACTGAAGAGGGCCACTTAGGAGAAGCTAGGACACCTAGAAAGACCACACCAAGAAGTGTTGACAGGCCAAAGCCACAAGATTTTTAGCTGTCCCCAAACCTCTCTCCCCCCATCCAACATAATCCATATCATTCTTTGTAGTCCTCTCTTCTCCTTCACATTATAAATGCTTAGGGCTCTGGAAAGATACCAAATTTCACTTTGTCTATGTACATTCAGAACTTCTCTCCACCAAAAAATCTGATCCAGATGAAATTTCATCTGTTTCACTACTTAACAGCAAAAGCTCAGATTCTGTGTCAAGAGCTAAGGCCAGAAGAGACCATGCTGATCAACTAGTTTGACCTCCTGTAAAACATGTGCTATAGATCTTAGCCAGAATCATTAATAGAGAATATCTTTAAAAAAAAATCTAATCTTGATTTTAAAATTGTTTATGAAGTATGACCTTGGTAAGTTGTTCCAATGGTTAGTTACTCAGCTAAAAATTTACACTTTATTTCCAGTCTGAATTTGTCTAGCTTCAAGTTCCAGCCATTAGATCATGTTATATCTTCCTTTATTAGACTGAAGAGCCATTTTTAAATATTTGTTCTTTGTATAGATACTTATAGACTGCTTATCCCCCATTGACAGTTACATTTGAGACCTGTCAGTTTTTAATCTATTTAATGTGTACTCATTAAAAAACTAGAATGATATAAAATTAATCATAATGAGGTGCAGCATCAAGTCAAATGCCTTACAGAAGCTTATATTGCATCAACACTATTATCTTTATCAACCAAGCTTGAAATCTCATTAAAAAGTTAGTTTGACAGGATCTATTTTCTAGAAACCCACACTGATTTGTATTAATTAATATGAACTAGAGGAATGTAACATAACCAAGTTCTGTATCAGTTACTCCATGATCTTGTCCAGGATCAATGTCAGGATGACAGCTCTATAATTATCAGGGTCATCCTGGTTTTCCCTTAAAAAAAAAAGCAGCACATTAGCATTCTTACAGTCTTCTGAAACTTCTCCCAGTGCTCCCAGACTCCTTGAAAAAGAAAAACAAAAAACAAAAAACTTTAATGGTCCAGTAGGCTCCTCAGGGAGCTCTTTAAAAACTTCGGGATGCAAGACTTACTGATTTATACATTTTAAATTTTAGTAGCTTCTGTTTAACATTCTCCAGAAATACTAGTGGAATGGAAGGAGTTTTATTACCATATGTTGAGATTGCATCATCTGTGTTTTCCCCAAATACAGAATAGAAATATTTACTGAACACTTCTGCCGTTTCTGCATTATTGATAATTCTACCCTTTCCATCTAGTAATGGATCAATACTATTGTCAGGATTCTTTTTGCTCCTAATAAATTTTTTAAAACTCCTTTTTTTTTTAAACTACTACAGCCTTCTTTCCCAATTGTGACTTTTGGGGGCATCTAATAAGATGTTCTTAAATTATTCCCAATTATCATACGCAGTTCTAGATTAAATTCTTCTTTCTCCCAGTTGATTTGCATCATAACTGTTTTCAGTTTTGTGAAATTGGTTCTATTAAAGCACCAAGTTTATGTAGTAATGATCAGGACTTTATTCTGTTTGCACATTATAAATGCAATCAAGCCATAATCACTTGTACCTAAGCTACAATTAACTTAGTTGTGTGATCAGTTCCTCTTTCAGTTAAGACAAAGTCCAGTATAGAATTCCCCCATATTAGCAACAAAACTTTCAGTTAGAAAATTGTCATCTATAAGATTTTAAAATTCCATAGATGTTTTAGTCCTGCAGCATGAGATCATTCAGCTCACTGGCCAAGCATGTGTTCCTCAGACTCAAGTCCCCCATGATAACAATATTTTTCCTTACACATTGTAGATAAGTGTGTAAGGAAGCAGTCACCCTGTTCTCTAGTATGGCTTGGTGGTTTGTAGCAAACACCAGCCAATACCCCATCTTGTGCTTTATCTGCTCGGAGATTGATTTATAGTCACTTGAGATTGATAACTCAGAAGAAAACTGACTCCGAAGCCAGTAATGCCAGTTTTGACAGAGTTCCATTTCCTTTCCCTTTTTGCCCACTCAATCCTTCCTAAATAGGTTGAAACCATTGATTTTTAACATTCCCGTTGTACTAATCATCCCACAAGATTTCAGTAATACCAGTGAGATTGAGTTTATGCTTATAAATGAACAATTACAATTTCTCATGTTACCTAGGCTCTTAACAGTGTACAGGCAACTCAAGAAATTTCTCCTCCATGTCCTTTGGTTCCTTGATTAATTTTGTTCTCAACATCTCGATTTTGTGTTAACTGAGTACTCATATCTTCCCTCTTTTTGCCCTACTTCTTTTCCTATTAGTTTAACCCCCTCCTGACTGTTTTAGCCAGCCTTTCCCCATGGAGAGTCCCCACCCCTCATCTCCTATTGTAGTGGAGGTCACCCATCCTATAGAACCCTTTCTCCCCATAGAAGGTGGATCAGTGTTCCACAAAACCAAAGCCCGCTACGCTATACCTCTTACATAGCCAGTGATTCACTTCCAGAATCTTCTGCCTCCTTTTGCTCATGGGATAGGAAGGATCTCAGAAGATTGTTTGGATATTCTTCAGCATACTGAGTTCCGTGAAGTCATCTACTATTTGTGAGAGATGCTGTGATGCAGTGTCAGTGCGAATATGAACCATTACCAGTGGATCCTTGCCTGTAGGCTTCAGAAGCTTATCCTGTCTTAGATGGATGTCTCTTGTCTTGGCTCTGGAAAGGCAGCAGACTGTCCTGTTATCCACCTGTCCCTTGCAGAATATTCTTTTGATTCTTCTGAGTATTGAATATTCAGCAAAGATAGTCTGTCTACCTTGGACAGCTGGAGAACTCTTGGGTAAGCTTGATTTTCTTACATGTTGGACCAAGCTGCCATCCATGCATGTTCCATACATCTCTCCCTTCCATTAGGGCTGCTGGATCTTGATAGGTATCTTCTATAGTTTCCATGTTGAAGACCTGAAACTTCTGTTTGAAACTTCTGGCTGTTGAATTCTTCCTGAGTCTCTTCTCTGATGGCCAGTCTGCTCATCCTGTTCTATCTTCAGCCATGTAAAATGCTGCGATGACCTCTTGCCTCTGGTGGTTACAAACTACCAGGCCTCTTCTGACTTCCTGTCTCACTGATTCCTTTGTGGGCAGCTCTATTTTTCCTTCAACCGGGGATGCTGGTGTTTCCTGAACCTGTTCTTTAGGAATTCCTCAGATTCTCTTTCTTTGTAGTGTCTCAACTTGCCAATCCAATCCAAAAATTTTCCCCTGCACCACAACTACCAACTTGCACAGGAAATCCCTTCTGTTTTCAGGTAGGAAAGAACATGGCATTTCCATTGCAGGTCACTAAAGAGTGAAAGTTTTGATTTGAACAAGCATATGACATTCTTAAAGTTTTCCCCTAGGTTAAAATTTTGCATTTTCACAGAGAAAATTGCCCTTTTCCTAGAAAAAAACTTTCTGCAATTATAAGGCAGTTTTCTTCCTGGGTGTATGATGTTTCACTTCAAACTAGCAAAAAAAGATGAAGTGGAAAAATTACTTTGGGGAATTTTTTCCAAGTTTCATTAGTGCTGAAAATTTTCTCACTGGTGTAGCCAAGACCATTTCTGAGTTTGTGGTGCCTTATTAGCTGGTACTAAAGAGTGATGCATAATTCCTAGCTTTTACTTCCTTGGAGGCTGAAAGTCATTTCTGTGATAGAATGTCCGCCTCTTTCAGGAACAAAAAGATCTATGGGCATAAAGGAGAGGAAATCTCTTGCAGTTCTCCTCCCAGAGATTGCTCTCAAAGTCTTCAGTCATCCCACATCTCCCCCACCAACTCCCCATGGAACAGGCTCCTGGTCTTACCTGCAAATACAATGGATCTTCTAGGATAGAGTTCAGGATTCTCATGCATGGTAAAAGATTCCTATGCACAAGCTCAGTGCCTATGCAGCAGTGCTCACTTCCTCTGACTCTGGCACTCATCCTTGCCAGCCATTCTACCAGGAACTCTCCTGGTTGCAGCTGCCAAAAGGGCCTGTTTAAAAGAATGCAGTGGATGCAGATGACATGGACAAGTAACACACTGTATCCCAATGCCTCAACTGTGGTATGCCCATTTCCCACCATCTCCCCTGCACAGATTTCCAGACCTATGGGGGACACTCTGCAGTGTCTGTACATGCTGTCACAGAGATGACTGAGCTCCCAGAGGGGGTCTTATGCAGGGGTCCCCTCCACTCCCATGGAGGGGTCACAGTGATATAATTGGACCCTGGGATTGCCTCTGCTGATACAACATTGCCTGTTTGGGGATAATGTCCACCTGACACTATGTGAGATTGCCAAATTTACTTCACTGGTCATCAGTCATCATCATCATCATGTTTCTATTACACCTCTGGCATTTAGGGCAGTGACAAAACTCCTCCTTTCCTGTCTGTTTCTGGCAAGTCTTTCAAGGGTTCCCCAGCTGTGCTCCAGCTCAGCTTCCACAGCTGTTTGCCATGATGTTTTCAGATGGCCTCGTTTTCGCTTGCCTTCAGGTGTCCAACTTATTGCTACTCTGGTGATGGAATCAGTTTCCATCTGAAGCACGTGACGGATCCATCTCCAACACCAACTGGCAAGGATGGTGCTCAGATTCTCTTGGCTGCACTATGTCAATAGATCTTGGTTTGAGATTGTTCTGAGCCAAAACATATGGAGGATTTTTCTGAGGCAAGTAGTATGGAATGAAGACAGTTTGGACATGTCATACTTTCTCATTTCCCACCATTTTGCACTATGAAGTAGTGTTCAAAGTACACTGCTCTAATAAATCTTGAGTTTGGTTTTGGTGTTGTATTTTGATGATTTCCAGACTGTAGTTAAGCTCCTGAAGGTGTTCCTGGCCTTATTGATTTTGTTCTGGATGTCCTGGCTTGTTCCACCATCCTGGCTGATGGTGCTGCCCAATGTGAATGTTTCTGCTTTGGTGAGAACATAATCCTCTATCTGTACTGGTGATGGTGAGGCAATATTAAATGTTATGATATCCATCTTATTGTGGTTAATTTTCAGTCCAGTTTGCTGGATGAATGCATTGAGTCTAGCTGCTTTTTCTTGTACATAGACTCAGACTTAAGGTCAAAAGGAACCATTATAATCATTTAGTCTGACCTCCTGCACAATGCAGTCCACAGAATCTCACCCACCCACTCCTGTAACAAACCCCTAACCTATGTCTGAGTTATTGAAGTCATCAAATCGTGGTTTAAAGACCTCAAGGTGCAGAGAATCCTCCAGCAAGTGACCTGTGCACCATGCCGCAGAGGAAGGTGAAAAACCTCCAGGGCCTCTGCCAATCTGTCCTGCAGGAAAATTCCTTCCCGACCCCAAATATGGCGATCAGTTAAACCCTGAGCGTGTGGGCAAGACTCACCAGCCAGACATCCAGGAAAGAATTCTCTGTAGTAACTCAGATCCCACCCCCTCTAACATCCCATCACAGACGATTGAGCATATTAACTTGCTAATAATCAAAAATCAATTAATTGCCAAAATTAGGCTATCCCATCATACCATCCCCTCCATAAATTTATCAAGCTTAGTCCTGAAGCAGCTATGTCCTTTGCCACTCTTACTATCCTCCCCGTTGTCAAAGGGCTGTTCCAGATCTTTCACTCTCTCTGTATGGTTAGAAAACTCTCACTAATTTCAAGTCGAATTTGCAAATTTGTGGCCAAGTTATATCCATGTGTTCTTGTGTCCACTCATTTGGTACATCATGCATTAAATATATGCTTCTTCTCGCGCTTCCCTGATACATTTATCTCTCTGACATATTTGTTTAAAGCACAAGCATATCCTCCCTCAACCTTCTATTTGGTTTAGGTTTAAAACATAAAAAAATGGAAACTCAGGACAATTATTTACAAAGGTATGTAATATCGGCAAACACTAACCTGAGAATTTTCATAATACCAAGGGCAAGATTAGAAGGCAAAGGCACAAAATGATCTCAAACTAGCTATGATATTGAGGAAAGTTATAGACAAAGACGGAACCAGACGTACACCTATATAGTTCAAACATCTGTTTCGAACAAGAGCACCAAAGGAACAAGTTTGTAGAACCACATGCTCAGTGAGGAGGAGAAAATAACACGGAAACTTGGAAATTGCAGAGATGCTTAATGACTCTTTGTTTCAGTCTTCACTGAGAAGTACTGAAGGAATGTGTGAGCATAGGAATGCTTCTCCGGGAGGTATTTACGCCTTAGGAATAGAAGAGGAGAGTATCATTAAAAGAAGAGCAAGTTCAAGACTCCTCCTCAAATCAAGCGGATGCTCATGCAAGTCTTTCTCCAAAGGTGAGCCTGCACGAAACTGCATACACATAGAATACTCAAAGAGTAACAGAGAGAGGTTATCTGAGCTCTAGCTATTATCTTTGGCGAAAGTCATGGAGACGGGGAGAGATTCAGCAGAAGACTGGAAAAGGGCAAAATATATGCCCAGTCGGATAAAGGGAATAATAACAATCAGGAAACATACAGACCAGTTAGTTTAACTTCTTGCCAGGGAAGATAATGAGCAAGTAATTAAAACGAAGAACATCTGCAATAATTGGAAGGTGGTAAAGTTGATAGGTAATAGCCAGCAGGGATGTATTCTGATAAAGAACAAATTGACATGTCAAACCATATCTCGATAGCTCTCTTTGATTAGGAAAACGAGTCTTGTGGATTAAGGAAGACAGTGTGAGGATGTGGTAATACCTAACTTTAAAGAGGTCAATTTGATATGGGTCTCGCAATCAGTACTCTATCAATAAGAACTAGGCAAAGACCTAGATAATTAGATGGGGCTTATCTATAAGGCTGGTTAGTGCAATAACTGGTGGATATAACCGTACTCAGAGAGTACGTTGAATTAATGGCTCCCAATCCATGCTGGGAAAGTATAAACGAAAGTGGGGTCCGCAGGGTCTCGTTTAGGACTGGGACTGTTTCATTTTCATCAACTGAAATGTTGGCATAGACACACCAGACGTCATGTCTAATGGCCAGACACGAACTAAACTTGGGAAAGGGAATTGCACACGCTGTGGAGAGCGGTCAATAATCAAAGGATCTGGACAAATTGGGAGAAAAGGTCTGAGGTGAACGGCAGATAAGTTCAATAAAGACACGTTGCAAGGTGCTCCACTTAGGAAGGAACATCAGTTCCACACATACAGAATGGAAAACAGAATCTAGGAGAAGGTAGTATAGGCAGAAACGATTACTAGGGTCTGAGTAGCGGAACCCACAAGAGCTCAAATTTATCATCTATTATCAGACTGTTGATACGTTGCAAAAAAAAAAGCAAAACTATTCATGGAGGTGCTCCATATATCTCAGGATGTTCCTAAACAAGACAACTTTTGATTAAGAAGTCTTTCTTAGGCGCCTTCTACACATAGCGTTGTTTAGTCTTCAACAAGTTGATAGCCTATAATGCTACCCAGTTCTGTCTTCTGCACCGCGCATCAGAGAGAGCGTCTAATGTGTAAAGACGAGGAGCCAAGCGAAGCCACTACAAGCTCTCTCTCAGTCCATTCTGAGAACTATGGGATGCGCGTACTGAACAAAGCGGTAGGCTGAAAGAATTGGATAGATATGTCATCTCTCTCAGTTTGCATCGACAGAACTGAGAGTGGACATGATCTCAAAATCAAAAACTCACTTCTAAACAATATAAAAGACGGAAATCTAAGAATTATTTCTCCCATAATCTAGAAAGGGTGTCATCAGGCAGGAAGGGAGTAGGAGAACT
Source organism: Chelonoidis abingdonii (assembly GCF_003597395.2). Lineage (NCBI taxonomy): Eukaryota > Metazoa > Chordata > Testudines > Testudinidae > Chelonoidis > Chelonoidis abingdonii. Next base: position 42,637,901 of record NC_133776.1, read on the forward strand.
TTTTCACCTTAGCCTCTTAAGAAGTAGAACAGTCAATGTGCTTAAAACTGCTAGCAAGCATTTTGGTGTAGCGGATTAGGAAAAGCTACACCACCTTATTCTCTGTCGACTACGCTAGTTCATAGTATAAAGCAGCGGGATCTATTGTCCAAAGTGTGCCTCGTGGGTAAGGTTGATTACATTCTCCCTATCTCTGGCGAGAATTTAAAAACTTAGCGTTGAGATTCGAGAGTGTCTTCAGGGTTGAATGGCGCATCTCAGTGAGAGAACTAGTATTCAGCGTCCTGCCCTCGAGGGCCAGGGGACTGACTCAGATGACTCTCATACGAGTGTATCTCTCTGTCCTCCCTTATTTTATATAGATCTGTGAGTCATGAATCTATAAACAAAAGACGAAGCTCACTTTAGTCTCCCTTCAAATGTGAGTTTTCCTTCTCGTGATCACACATCCTAGCACACTAGGTCATTCCTGAACCTGTGTTTTGACACTAGAATATCACAGAACTGGTCTCGATATGATGCCTAGACTCATGAATACATTATACTATTATAACTCTTATTCTGAAGTGAAGCGATTACTCTAACCGCTGCCTTGATCTTCTATATCCTGACTGGTTGCGTAAACTTCTTACATCCTCTATCTGTTATCACTGGCGGATATACCGTCGACCTAGCATATCCGTGATCTATCTCTCTGCATGAGCGTGTTTCCATAACGCGTCCGTATCTAATCACCTCTCGCGCTCCCGGATATCATCTCCATAAGTGATCTAACCAATACTCTGAAGGTCCTTCTCCTCCCTCAGTTAAGCGTGTCCTCCTGATCTGATGTGTCCCTTGTAAACGGTGCGACTCACCCACTGTGGCACCTCCTCGCTGCTTGCCTTCAGGGAATTAGGCTCAGATATCCAGTCTGAGCGGGCATCTCCGCTGTCTCGCTCAGTGCTCCACCGTGCTCTTCGTCTGGCAATCCCCCCAAGCCCCCACATGGACCCTCGGGCTATGGCCCTTTTTAACTGGTCTCCCCCCCTCCCCTAGTCTGGACACACCCGTGACCACAACCAAGCCATACACCTCACCTTCGATGCCTTCTGGAGTTTATCTGGCTTTCAACTGCCCCTAGGTCATGTGTACCCCCCCTACACCAGGGGCAAACTGGGATGATCAGTTATCCCCCAGCACAACAATCTACTTTCTATAATTTTTCTGGCCTAGCTGTGGGACTCTTGACCCCACGCCTTGGCGGGGAGTGCACCCTTCTCTGTCCAACAGTTCCATCAATGGGAGGCCATAGCGAGGCCTATCTAGACGACCCTGACAAGTGCACGGGGAACTCTCTCCGCTAGGGGTCTTCCCAGGCTCCTAAGGCCTTCCTCTAGCTCTTCCTTTTCTTCTACAATAGGTCATGCGCTCTCAGGTGATTCCAAGCACGCCGGTGCGCTCGCTTCTCTTGCGTCCATTCGAGAGAGACGACTCTTTTACAGACTTTCTGCTCCCCTCCTTCTTTATACAGCCCTTGTGTTCGTCTGTTGGTGTGGCTCCCTTCTACCCATTCCTATGCACATTCTCTGCATCAGGCCACATTTTCAGAGCCTTTCTCACCACAGTCTTTTCTCCTCTCTCTCTGACTTCTCACCCGCTTTCTCTTCCAAGCTACAGTAGTTCTGTTGCCAACCACTCGTCACATTCCCGCAAACTAAATCTACACCAAAAACTGAATTCTGTTATTAATCCCTAAAATGCATGACCTTGCACTGTGCTTTCCTCTAATTCTTGAATTTACATATTTACCGTGTTAGGTTTACAAATTACTATTACTCCAGTTACAGTTATAACACAATACTTAAGCAAGTGAAGTACCCAGTCGCTCTTTGTGTTAGAAATTACTCTCAGATTTGTGTCATCAGCAAACTTATTAGCACATCCCACTGTCTAAATATAGATAGCTCAAAGAAGCACACTCTGTAATAAATCTAGGATTTTCAATATGACTCTAGGATCCGCGCGTACTAAACAAATCTCATCTACCTTGAGAGAATCTAGATACTCTATCTCAATACTCGTCTTCCAAGCGGTTGCTCTGCCTGAGCGAATTACTCTCCAAACTCGAGTGTATGAGAGAATGGCGCTGAGCGTGTAGTCTTCCCCTTTAACCCCATCTATCACTTGTATATCTCAAGCTTTGTCGGGTGTTTTCTCAGATTTTCTCAGATTATTCTTCTCTATCTTTTTCACAATTTAACGAAATTTATAATTTACACCGCTAAATCATTGATAAACACGGAGCTGTCGACAATCTATATCTATTAACTGGAAATAGCCAGAGTTTCTGAGCCTCAGTAACACACACATCTCTCTCATCATATCACACATATCTCTCATCTTTCTCATATCTGTTGCTCTTTCATCAAGCGAAGATAGAGTCTTGTTTTCACATCTCCTTTGTGTAATTCACTCAGATGTTGTATTTTTTCGCTTCCCAGTTGTACCCATTCGACCTCCATACCCCGGTTAACACTACTTCTGCTTTTCAAAATTTATGCTCCCCAACCTTGCCATCTTACAGATGCAATGTTCCAATCTAACAGGTACTAGGTTAGCTTCCGGATTATCATCTCTTCTATTCTCCTCACCACCCACTTTCTTAGTAAATAATAGGAACTATGTTAGCGCTGCAGATCTCCAGCTATATGGGTAACAACCCTCTGAGCTTTACTGATTCTCATTAGAAATATCTTGCCTAAGTGGACTTGCATTTTCATTTGCCAGTCTTCTAATATTCTTGGATTGGAAGATTACTGGTCCTCCCTCGATTTCTGTCCCATCTTACCCTTATTTAAGGTTGGACTGTTCGCAAGTTTGCTGCTCCCCTGCCCTTCTCTTACTCTGCCGTATCTGCCTTCATATCCTCATTCCCATTTGTCATCTTACCACTATCCCTAAGATCCTCATTAGTCTCATTAAAGACTGAGGCAAAGTACATGTTTAGATATTAGGCCATGCCTAGTTTATCCTTAACCTCCACTCCATCCTCCGTGTTTAGCGGTCCCACTTCTTTCTTGGTTTTCTTCTTATAGATATGGCTATAGAACCTTTTACTATTGGTTTTAATTTTCTTTGCAAGGTCCAACTCTACATGGCTTTTTGCTTCTCTCACTTTATCCCTACATGTTCTGACCTCAATAAGGTAACTTTCGTTGCTAATCCCTCCCATTTTCCACACCTTGGAAGCTTTCTGCTTTTTCTTAATCACCTCTCTGAGATGCTTGCTCATCCAGCTTCTTCTACAACTCCTACCTATGAATTTTTTTCCCTTTCTTGGGATGCAGGCTTCTGATAGTTTCTGCAACTTTCACTTGGAGGAAGCCTGCAATTACTTCGTCTTTAGATCCACAAGTTCTTCAGTCTAATCCACTTCCCTAATTTCCTTAATTCTTTAAAGTTGCCCTTTTGAAATCAAAAGCCCTAGTCACAGATCTAATTTTGTTTATACTTCCATCTAGTTTGAACTGAATTAGCTCATGATCACTCAAACCAAGGTTGTCCCCTACAACCATTTCTTCTATGAGGTCCTCACTGCTCACCAAAACCAAATCTAAAATGGCATCCCCTCTTGTTGGTTCTTCAACTACTTGGTGAAGGAATCCATCAGCTATCGCACCCAGGAAAATCTGAGCCCTAGTATTATTATTACTAGCACTTGTCCTCCAGTCTGTATCTGGGAAGTTAAAGTCTCCCATGATCACACAATTCCCCTTGGTGTTTACTTCAGTAAAAACATTAAAGAAGTCTATCCATATCCAGATCAGATCCTGGCAGTCTATAGCACACCCCAAGCACCATCTCAGGGAAGGCTCTAGTAGCTTTCTTTCCCAATGTGATTTTTGCTCTGTCTTATCCATTCCATCACTTCTTATTTCTTTACAGTTTACCTCATCCTTGATATACAATGCTACTCCACCACCTTTGCCTTTATTTCTGTCTTTCCTAAACAGCACATACCCTTCAATACCTGTACTCCAGTCATGACTACTATTCCACCATGTTTCTGTTATCCCTATAATATCTGGTTTCACTTCCTGCACCATAACTCTAGTTCCTCCACTTTGTTACCTACGCTCCTCACATTAGTGTACAAACATCTTAATTTTTGCTGTTTGGCTTCACTGACATTCTTTACCTGATTAGGCACAGACATTCTACCACCAGTATCACCTGTTAGACTGGTACCTACACTACCCTTGCTCCTTATGTCCATTCTTCTGCCCATGGTTGTATCCTCTCTTACTTTGTTTTCTTCCCTCTCAATGTTAAATTCTGGCAGGGAGATTACCTGGACATCTGGGTAGGTGATAGGAGAGCGAAAATCTGTGAAGTCCGGGTATTCAAGGGATGAGAAAGTGTCCATTTAATGCCTCTTGGTATGTCTTGTTGTATGCCACATTATCTAGTCGACTGCAATGTTGAAGAGTATTGCAGACATGACACACCCTGGTGAACTCCTGTTTTGACTTCAAAATTGAGCTCACTGTGATCAACACTGCATGTAAAGTTAAAATAGAAGCTTTTGATGTTGATTATATGGAAAGGAATCCCATCTGCCCACAGACTGCGCCATAGGCTGGTCCTGTGAATGCTATCATAAGCCTTCTCAAAGTCTATGAAATTTATGTAGAGTTGCCATTGCAATTCTAAGCACTATTATATTATATTTCATAGAGTGAAGATTTGGTCTGTGCATCCATGCCCTTTCCAAAAATCAGCTTGCTCTTTCCTGAGAATGCTATCAACTGACTCTGATATACACTGGACTATGATCTCACACAATACTTTGCTTGGCACAGATAAAAGTGTGATACCACGCCAGTTATTACAATCACAGAGTTCCTTTCTTTGGTATCTTCATTATAATCTCATTGGTCCACTCATCTGGTACTTTTTCCCTTTCCCAGACTGATTAAATAGATGGGCCAGGATAGATGCTGCTAATTTAGGATTTACCTTGAACAATTCTGCATTCAGGTTATCCTTGCAAGGAGCTTTCCCATTTTTTAAGAATTTGATGGCTTGAATGATCTCTTCTTTAGTTGGGGTGTCTGTGTTGATATCAAGATCTTTTTCTGTCTCCTGTTTGCTTCCTCTTTAGGTGGCTCCCTGTTCAGCAATTCTTTGAAATGCTCTGTCCAGCACATTTCTTGTTCTTTTTCGTTTTTTAGTAGGTGTCCTTGTTAGTTCCTGATAAGAATGTTTGTTGATGTCTGCCATTTACCACTGATAAACTGTATCATTTTGTAGATGTTTCCTTGTTCACCACAAACAGTTGCATCCTCTGCTTGTGTTGCTAGATTGTCAATATGTCATATGTCCACTCTCACAAGGCGTTTGACCTCCCGGTGTGCCTTGCTATACCGCTCATGGTATTCATCCTTTAGCTTATGGGATTTCATGTCTAAAACTTTTTCCTTCTGGGCTCATGTGGTTTCTATGGCATTCCATGCCACCAGAGCCATCCATGCTGCTAATTTTAGTGCACTAGCTCATGCAAGTCTGTTTTCCTGGGCTGGAGGTTTCACTCCCAGCAGCAATGTGCACATATTGCAAGTGACCCTCGTACATAACAGAAATCCTGATGATTTTCCCTGTTGCTGAAACAAAGTAGTCAGGGCCTGGCTGAAACAGGTCTTTAGAATGAGCACTGAAGAGGCTATATCAATGTTGCTTTACTTTAATATGATTGACATCCAGTGAACGTCTTCTGTGTACTTTATAGGGCCCTATTCATGAATGAATAATGCTGACAATTGGGTCACCTTTCTGCTGATTTTCTTTACATGCAACATGACCCGGTATTCTACACATAACTAAACAGTCAGTGAGATATAGGCATACATCAGAGTGTGTGCAGGGTCTTGGCTGGTGCAGAGCCACCCAAAATAAGATTAAGCTAGGAGACACCTTTTTCAACACAGAAATGCCATTTTATAATAGATCGTGTCTATAAGAGGAACTGGTTGAGAATGTGAAAGTGGAAGGCAACTTGGATGAAAGTGATCATGAAATGGTAGAAGGGAGAACAGCACAATAAAGACAATGAATTTCAAGAAGGCAGACTTTAGCAAACTCTGGGAGTTGGTAGGTAAAATCCCATGGGAAACAAGTCTAAGGGGAAAAACAGCTGAAGACATTTGGCAGTTTTTCAAAGAGACATTATTAAGAGCACAAGAGCAAACTATCCCACTGCACAGGAAAGATAGAAAATATGGCAAGAGACCACCCTGGCTTAACCAGGAGATCTTCAATGGTCTAAAAAACTAGCTAAGGACATAAAAGGAAATAAGAAAACATTCTACACATACATTAGAAGCAAGAGGAAGACCAAGGACAGAGTAAGCCCATTACTCAATATGGGGGGGAAAGACAATAACAGAAAATGTGGAAATGGCAGAGGTGCTTAATGACTTCTTTGTTTCTATTTTCACCAAGAAGTTTGGTGGCCATTAGACATCTAACATAGTGAATGCCAGTGAAAATAAGGAAGGATCAGAGTCTAAAATAGGGAAAGAACAAGTCAAAAATTACTTAGACGAGTTAGATGTCTTCAGGCCCTGGTGATTTGATGAAATGCATCCTAGAATACTCAAGTAGCTGACTGAGGAAATATCTGAGCCATTAGCAATTATCTTTGAAAAGTCAGGGAAGACGGAGCCTGATCCTGTCTGATCATGTTATGTGCAGAATTATATTTTAAATTACCATTTCAATGGAATACATGAATTAAACCTCAAACAATATTATTTCTTAACAATGTTGAGCAGTCAGATTAGGAGAGACAGGACACCAGGATTTGGAGGATATTAAAGCAACACTTACATGCAGGTAAACTCAGAAGGAAACTGAGAATCAAGAACTCCCAATTGCAATAAAGATTCAGCAAACAGTGAGTTACTCTAAAAAATTACTTTTGGAACTGCAGAACTATATTTTGATTGATTTATTCTTCCCTTACGCATGTATCATAGACACTCAAAATATATATCTTAAATACATCTGTGTTGCAACATATGCTTTGGACAAGGAAATACCTGTTTCAGGTGGGATCATGATTTAGACTCTGCTGGATATTCGGATACCTGGCATTTTAAAACAGGTTTTAAACCTGATCCCTAAATAATAAAATAAATAAAGAAGAAGCAAGCTTACCAAGACCCCTGTTTAAGATGTGTCCCCACTTCTCATACATTTGACCAAGCGCTTTATAGGTGACATTCCATCTTGACTTTCTGTTTTCTATGTTTATTTCCAAATTTACTAGAGCTCTTTGGCCTCCTCATTCTCTAAGCAATGTAAAATCAATAGCAGTTCTTTTATAAATTTTCTTTTATTAAGTTTTTAATTTAAATTAATCTTTACTTTCTGCTACGTTAATAGATCTAGGACTCTAGGACTGGAAGAGACCCATGAGAGGTCATCGAGTCCAGTCCCCTGCCTCATGGAGGACCAAATACTGTCTAGACCATCCCTGACAGAACATTTTATCTAACCTACTCTTAAATATCTCCAGAGATGAGATTCCACAACTCCTGAGGCAATTTATTCCAGTGTCCAGCCACCCTGACAGTTAGGAACTTTCTTCCTAATGTCCAACCTAAATCTCCCTTGCTGCAGTTTTAAGCCATTGCTTTGTTGTTCTATATTAGCATGGGCTAAGGTGAACAAGTCTCCTTCTCCTGATGACACCCTTTTAGAACCTGAAAACTGCTATACATGTCCTGTTGGTAAAAGCCTCTGTCCCATCGGACTTGCGTTTCCAATATCTGGGTGCTTTACCTTGACCCCCCCATAGCTCACTACCAGCTTGGATATTTTCTCGCTGCCACCAGATAGAATAGGCTCCCTTCATCAGCCTGGATCCCCAAATACCTTGGGGGACTCCCGTCTGTGGCACTCCCAACTTCTCTTGGAGGACTCCCAGACCACACCCCTAGGTCTTCCCTCAATCTCCCTTCCCCAGGCTTCTCCCCTTCCCTGGGTTAGCCGGTCGAGACTAGGACTTCACTCCTTGGAAGATACAAAACCAGGAGGCTATTTTACTTCCCCCGAGGTCTAGCATATCACAGCTAATCTATCAGCATAACACAACAAGGAAGATATCCCCTTTCCCCTGGTCTTCGTAGCAGAACTATGAGAAAAAACCTCCAACTACAAGAAACAGATGATCTCCTCTCTCTTTCCCCGTCCTGTTCCGCCCTGGGGACGAGAAAAACCACAGCCTGGCTCTTTCCTTTCCTCCTGCTGTCTTCCCGTGAGGGGACGCACCTGGTACAGAAGTTCTATCCCTTTGCCTCTAGGAAAAGAAACTCCCACCAGTTTCAAAAAATTATTATATAAAAGAGAAAGAAAATACAAAAACTAATCTTTGCACTTAAGAAACTCCAATCCAGGCTCTTGCTTTAAGAAAATATGAATAAACCAGTCTGATATTAAAAGATAGCCCGATTCAAACCAAGTCCACAAATCAACATAATGTAATCACAACCACAAGCCATCATAGCCGAACTACTTTGCTTCCTTTTTTGTACTCACAGGATGTTTTACGAGAAGATTTGAAAGCAAGGGAGTTTAGCAGCAAAGCTTGTTTCTCACCAGCCGAGGACAACAAAGACCTGAGATACAAAGTCTCCCTGCCCGTGACTTTAAACAACCCGTTCTCTGATGGTCCTCTGTCCAGGTGTTTTGCGTTCCCTTTACAGGCAAAAGAAAATTAACCCCTTAACCTATCTATCTACTATATTGACACGCCCCCATCAAGAACAGGTAAAATGTCATTGGAGGTGCATTTCTACCTAGAACTTTACATCAATTTCAGAAAACACACTCGCGTCCTTTACACTATACAGTTAAGGCATGTAACTACAGACTTTTACATCTTAAGGAAAAGTTTTAACAGCTGTATTCGGAAAAACTCTCCGGCGGGGAGTGCATCCAGCTACTTGTTAGAAGCCAAATGTTTTGAATTTCCAAATCAAAATCTTTGAGAGAGCTAGACCCAACGAAGAATTTCTTGTGTCCGCTTGGCTCTGTACTTCAAGGCCACTTTAGCGCGCAATGGTCATTTGGTAGACTTGGACGCCCCTCCATAACGGTATGGGCAGCTTTTCAGGCGACACAATGCCTAGCGATTCTCTTTTCACTGACGTACCAGGGCTCTTCCACTCTCACTAGTTTGGTTGCTGAAGAAACACGACAGGATGAAGTGTGATCTCCGGTCTCCTGCAATAAAACACTGCTCTATACCACGCTAGATGGCATCGGTGGTTACTAGGAACGGTTTGTCAAAGTCTGGGCCTTATAGCACAGGGTCAGAGGTGTAGCATGCCTAGTTAGGGGTAAAGGCTTCCTGACATCTCAGTCCATAACTGTAGTTGGCTGGGGGCTTACTTTGGTCGTCGGTTCAGTGGTGCACGCGATTTTGGCTGCTAGTTGGTACAAATCACCTGTAAATACCGCCAGCTAGAAGGATTGGACCTGTTCTTGACATGGACGTAAGCCACTTTGGATAGCACCACCTTGGCGTCAGGGGGTTTATGGTTCGCGAGCCCCACTGGTGTGCAGGTAAGTCACTACTGTTGGCCATTTGACACTTTTGGCCTTAACATGTTAGTCCTGGCCTGTCTGATACGGTCAAAAAACCTTTTCCAGGTGTTCGGGCCAGAGCGAAAAAATGGCCACATCCATCGAGGAGGCGAGCTGCATATTTCCAGTCCATGCTCTAGTAACCATCCTACCAGCCTCCTGGAGGTGGCGGTGCATTTCGCAGCCCGGAAAGAAAGTTACAGAAATCATACACCCCCTGCATTGGGTGACGAAGCTGACCTTTTTCCTCGGCAGGCTTTCATTAGTAGTACTTGCCAGTACCCCTTTGTTAAATCTATTGTAGAGAGAATCTTGGGGGCCCAAATACGTCTGTCCCAACTTTTCCAATAGCTCATCGTGCGGGCATTGGTAGTTGTTCGGACGGTTACCGCATTAGCTTAGGTAGTCCCACGCAAACGCTATTTCCCTATTGGTGGGTCCAAACCCTGGAGATGAGGGTATACCCATCGTAAGCCACGTCTGGATCTCCTGCTGTTATGCGTGTGCGTGAGGGGACCTCCAGTAGGGTGGTGTTTACATTGGGTGGCATCAACTGTGTCAATATGGTATGGTATGCCCGTATCAGTTCAGTCCTGGAGTGGCTGGAACAATGCACGCAGGTGCGATATAAAAATCCAAAAACCAGAGCTACCTTTTCTTTCCTGCTAGCGATAGCACTGGAGAAAAGGGGTTGGTTTGAAAGTGCAGAGAGAAAAATCTTTTTTTTTCTGCTTTGCTCTTAGCAGCTTGCCCTTTGCTAAGCAGAGAATTTAAAGGAACCCATTACAGATCTTTGGTAAACTGCTTTAAGTACCCAGCCAGCAATTGCCAAGGTATACAGTAGTTTTGTTTGGTTGCAATTGCCTTATCAAACAGAGCAGAGCAACGTTCAAAGCAGTTGCTATGCAAATCCAGATGTCGGAAGCGGGAGACATTCCAGAGATGGAAAAGGGCAAATATGTGCCCATCTATAAAAATGTGAAATAAGGACAATCTGGGAATTTATTAACCAGTCATTTAACTTCTGATACCAGGAAGCTAATGGAGCAATAATTAAGCATCAATTTGCACTCTCTCGCTAAAGTGAAAATAACAGTCATATGAAATTGTCAAGACACATGGTGTCAAAACAACATAGCTTTCTTGTCCAGAGTAAGAAGCCTTGTGAATGGGGGAAGCGGTGATGCTAGTATATTCTTCCTTTAGGTTCATGTCAAGGACTGGAAGAGACCCAGAGAGTCATCGAGTCCAGTCCGCCTGCACTCATGCGGACCCCACTACTGTCCTAGACCATCCCTACAATACATATTTATTCTAACCTACTCTTAATATCTCCGAGAGAGAGTTCCACAACTCCTAGGGCAGTTATTCCAGTGTATAGCCACCCTGACAGTCTCTACGGAACTCTCTTTCCTCATGTCCAACCTAAATCCCTTTGCTGCAGTTTAATAAGCCATTGCTTTGTTGTCATATTTGCATGGGCTAAGAACGTGAACAAGTCTTTCTCCTGATGACACCCTTTAGATACTCTGTATCTGTGGATTAAATGTAGTCCGTCTCAGTTCTTCCTTTCAAACTAACAACAATATCTTTCAGCTCCTTCATAGTCATGTCTCAAGACTTTTGATCATCTTGTTGCTATTCTATCTGGACTCTCTCCAATTTCTGCTTCTTTCTTGATAGTGGTGGATGGCCCGATAACTGAACACATATAACTCCAGTTGAGCCTACCTCTAGCCACGAGAGTATACGTGATACGAAATAGATTCTTGGTGCTTACAATCACCTTGTTATGCAATCCAGAATCACGTTTGCTTTTTTGGAACAGCAGTTACACTGTGACTTCTATTTAGCCATTTGTAGTTATGACTTGATGTGTTCTCGCCACACCTTCTATAAAACTACGGGCAACAACCTAGATGGAGCTAATGGCTGATAACAAGGTTGGAAAATCTTCCAGAGAGCGTTAAAATAAATTAAAGCAGAGCCCCCAGCACTGGTGGCCAGAACCTGGCAGGTAAGTGCCCTGAAAATTGTATGTGTGCCTGCTTTTTGAGCACAACGTGCCATAGTTCCTACCCATGTTTCTAGATAATACTTGTCTGCCTTGATGCAGCGGGACTGGACTAATAATGACTGTAAAAGGCTCCCTTCCAGTTCTTATAGCATTCTTATGTCAACGCTACAATACTTAGATACCTTGAGTTGCTGATAAAATAATTGATAAGCCAAAGTCTATCCACCTAGACTGTTAAATCACATTCCCCTCTTGGTTAAATATGAATTATCAAGTGATATACACGAACTTTAAATTATCATATATAATAATAAATGTCAGCATTGAAACAACCACCAATTTCAAAACTGAGAGTTTTGCTCCGCTTTTGTTCGAAATTACATTTCACTCCAGCTCTAAGTGAGGCATATAGGGCTAGATCTGCCCGCCCCCTCCATGTTTACTCCTGCAAGTATTCCAAAGGAGTCCTGTCGGGATTACTTCTCGTGAGAGGCAGGTAATGTACAGTTCAATCCCATAGCTTGTGAGGTGCTAGGTCCAACTGTTTAAATCCCAGTTTTCCTCAGAAATTCTGCTACGATGAGCAGTTTTAATACTATTTCACAGATGGGAAGGCCTGATTGGCAACGAAGTAGCCTTCGGATTCTTGAATGTTTTTTCCGGGCCTTCAAGCACTTTACATCAATGCAGTTCCATACACAAACTTGCTCAGTTCAATCAATTTTCTGTGCGTGGATTCTGTCTCAATTTCAAAGTGTGGCTTAGCTGTCAGAAACTTCCTGGGAGATCCAAGAGGTGAAGGCAGCTAGATCACATTAGCACGTCGGCCTGTTGACGCACAGCTTCCCTGAAGAGTGCAAACTGGAGGTTTGGTTCTTCAACCGCTCTCCCTAACTACAACACTCGGTATGAAAATTTCACCTCGTGAAATATACTGAGGGGAGGAGGAAATCAACCTAAGCTCACTGTAGACCACCTGGGTCTTCCATCAACCTGCTCTCGCTCTCTGAGGAGTGGATCTATCCAACATGATGGACGCACGATATCAGTCACCTGTAAATCGTTCGCATGCAGCCGAATCTGCAGCTATAAAATCTTCATAGCTGTAGATAATAGCCCCAAGTCCGAAAGACTGAAGCCATCACAGACCCTGAGAGAGCAGGGTAGGAGACTCAGAGGAACGCGAGAGATACAATGGGGAAAATTGTCAGCTAACGGTAGCAGGGATTGGCCTGCTGCTGTCGTTGCCTCCTGTGTTAATCACATGTAGGAATTTATATATAATGTATCTTTGAAGAGCATAGTTCCTCAGACACATCCATACTTGCACAGCATTGTAACTGACAACACATGGCGGCTCTGCACTGAAGGAGCTAGGCCGCACAGAATCAGCAGCAGAAGTGGGCAGCTGGTCCTTTCCAACCAGAGGATATTGAAAACACCATCCCCCACGCACAACAGAAATTAGCTTTAAGACTTATCACATTTGAGGAAATCTATACTTTTTAAAATTTATTAGTGAAAATTCAAGTTCAAAAGCAATATAACCTTATCAAAAATGGGGGGCAGGGAGAGCAAGCTTTCCTCTGTATCTATATATCCCAGACTCTCCCATTGCTGTATAGCTCATATACAGAACGGCCATACATAGTGCCAGTAGCTGCAGCTAGTGCCCCGTAGCATTTTAAGTGTCACACTAGCCTACACCTGAAGCAGCTCCTGTCCAGAATGGCAGAGATCTCATCCCATACCATTCCCCCGCTTCATCTTGCTTTTCCGACTGAAATATTCTAGCAAGACTGGGCCAAATTACTATTTATAAAAAAAAAACAAAAATTTCAAGATTTTCTTCATATATTGGTGTGGAGAGGTTCGCAGAGCCCAGAGTGATACCAGCAGCAAAAACTGACAAATTAATGGAATTAATTAATAGATATTATAGATAGATAGGCTGAAATGGTGGGGAAAAAATTGTGAGATGTTTTTCACAATGTTGTCCTACTCGATTTATGCATATCAACTTCCCTCCCCGTACTCTATAATTTATGCTGAATTTGATAGAAACTTCTACACAAAGTATGTGATTCCTAATAGTGTCCAAATTCGGAAAGATCATTGCTGACAATTAATGAAAGATTCTGGAAGATTGCGCTCTGCACAAGAACACGTTTTTCAGAAAGAGGTTCTAAGCTCTCCTCTTCTGTTGTCTCCAATAACAGTACTTATCATTTATCACCTTTATACACACAATGCTCTGATCTCCATACTTCCGTGTACTCTGCGGAGTAAGACGGTGACATACGTGCCATGCACACGTTCCCAGAACAGCGAGGGCTACTACATAATCCAAGAAGGAGCGCCCAAAAACAAACAAAAACACCATGTCCCCTTAAGGACTCAACACCATGGTCAGAACGTCCAGTATTTCCTTACTTGTAGGATGGCTGAGCTTCTCCTTACTTCAGCTTCAGCAAGGACCATTTAACACCAGTTCAAAAGGCCTTACCTTCAGCCTTGGCACCCCCCCCCCCCCCCCCCTCCCCCCCCCCCCCCCCCCCCACCCCCCCCCCCCCCCCCCCCCCGATCCCCCCCCCCCCCCCCCCCCCCCCCCCCCCCGCCCCCCCCCCCCCCCCCCCCCCCCCCCCCCCCCCCCCCCCCCCCCCCACGCCCCCCCCCCCCCCCCCCCCCCCCCCTCCCCCCCCCCCCCCCCCCCCCCCCCCCCCCCCCCCCCCCCCCCCTGAGCAACTTTAGTAGATACATTCTACAGTACACAATACTGGGCCGCCGCACCCGTGGAAGTATGGATGACATGAAATATTATTGATAATATTTAGTAAATTCTCAATCTGCTCACGGCCAATTTCACCTGTTCCGCTCAAATCTATTTTGTAATTTTACAATTGATTCTGGTAATTTATAGTTAAAAAATATTATAATATAAGACTTTTATTTTGAGTTTGGTCTGCGATCAGAGCTCTGGAGATAGGGCCTTATGACACTAGGTTATGTGGCCTTGGTCGGAGCCTAAGCAGAATATATATTGAACTCAGATCAGCACTACGTGAATCCAATGAATGACTTCTACATACTTTATCTATTTCCCTTTCGTTGCGTTTAATCTCTGCCCTTGTTTTAAGTAACAGCCCCATAGCATACGCAAGACTCTCTTATCAGCCCGGACTGTCCAGTCCAGACTGATCCCTTAGACAGGAAGTACTCCTTCACAAGGGCCCTTATTGGTTATGAGTAGAAGGTTATATCATTAATTCTTATCTATTTAACAGATTGTGAAATGAGTGGCTTTGCTAGGCAAGCTCAGTAACCTTTCTGGTCTGCCAATTTACATCCTGCCGCTTACTACAGAAGTGATTATAGACTATTAACAAGAACATGGGAAAAAATTTACATCATAAGTATGTCGCAAGCTGCAGTAGATAAATAATCCTAATACCCAGCAAAGTGAATGGCTTACTAGGAGGCATTTGCGGTGGTTGCAGGTTGAGTGGTGAAGTCTAGCAATGGACAGATTGGGGTTCCTCCTAAACTTTGGCTCTAGCGTTGTTGTGTGGTACCTTAGGCAAATCAATTTAGCTCCGACCCTCAATTTGCTCAGGCAGTACAAATATACTTACCTACCTGACTACTAATATTGTAGTACTACATAAGCAAAAACAGTTTTAAGTTCTCTCTGCTGCAAGCCAGAATAGCAGAGTAGGGTTCTCCTGGCTCTTCCTAGCCTACTTAGCTAGTTTGGAGTGACACCGAACAATCCGTTTTGGGGGCTTTTGATTAAAATCTGATAGTGGACTTTGAATGAAGGTAGCTTTTTTGATTTTTCCTCCCAATGTAGATACGGATAAAAAAAATCACTAAAATGGTCAATGCATTTTCTGAAGAGTTGTGAAATTGCACCCAGTTCCGAGGAAGATTCATAGACTTAAGAGAAATTGCTAAAAAAAATTATTCTCAAAAAAAAAAACAAAAAAAGTGTTACACAATGACTTTTCGTCCTACCTCATTGAGGAAGAGAACGGAACATAACTCAACCTCCCTTTTTTTAGAGGTTCTTTTTGTAATTAGACAACAACGAAATATTCCAGATTTTTCAAATGATTCCTGGGTTAAAAGCCTTCTGTGCCACAGTTTTCAGTGAAGTTGAATTTATCTCTAGCTTATAACCTTGCAAACTGAAGCCTATAATTGCCTGACAGCGAGTTGTAATAGCAAACATGTGAGTTTACCATCTATATAAATACTGAGCTCTTGCCTGCATCTCCCAATGGTATACTAGATAAGAAATTCTATAAAGCATTGAATATAATCCATTAAAGTCCTTCTTCCAGCCATGTGTAGACAGGAGGGGTTTTTTTTTCGGTTCATTGTAGTTTAAGGTGGATGGACTCAGAACTGAATGATTATTACAAATGGAGAGGAGAGATGAGTGTTTTATACTAGATTGGCAAGCAGGAGGTGGGTTAACATTCCTTCTCTACGCACAAACATCCTGTATTACGTAACAGCCAGACATTTAGAAGAGAATTTTTAAGAGGTATTGGTGTTTAATACCCATTAGAAATCATGCCTAAATACCTTAAAAATCCTGGCCCTTATCATCAGTTCCCGATCTGTACATAGGAATGCATCTGTATTCTTCCAGCTAGTTTGGCATTGCCTTTTTAGACAAGTGAAGCTCTTCAGCCCAGACTGTCCTTACTGTGTAATGATAATTGTCTAAGGTGTTATTGTTCTACAGAATACGCGCTTCAGGAGGACGATCAGACCTCTTAATGTTTCAGAGAGTTTCGTTCTGGCAGACTCAGACAGCAATTACAAAGTACTGATAATTGGAACATGGTGTCCTCATTCATCAGCCTCATGCGTCAGGGCTCAACAGGCCCAGATAAGCCAGATTAAAGCTGTCTTTGAGATTCAGTTGTTTTGCAGTATGTAGTATATGCGGTGTTGGGGCCCTTGATAAGAGACAGCTAGAGTGAGGCAAGTTTTTTCTGGACCAACAATCCCCAAATTGCCTAGCTCCGAGCCAAGACACAACAGCATGAGAGGTCCTAAACCAGATAGACCTGACATGCATCTCCACTGGTTAGATGATCCATACTCCCCCGACAGACATACCTCGAAGAAATCCATAGAGCTATAGCAAGCCATCATAACCAATCAGCGATACTGCATCCAGTGCTAATCAAGGATGAAGTGGACAAGCACTACCCTTCCTTGAAATGACAAACAATAAGGCAAAACAACCTATCACCTGTGGATGAACTTTCCTCTCACAATCCTCTCTTATCGACCTCTCAGTCCTCAGCCTCAAAGGGAAATCCAAAGGCAACATTTCAAGAAAGATGTAACTGCGGAGACAATTGAATCATAACTCTGCTGGAACACTATAAAAAATCCAGACCAAACACATAGATATTATGGCACTCATTTCAACCCAACTAATCCTACCTTATGATCCTATAGACAGCGAAAGAGGTGGCAATTGCGCCCATTCATTTTAAGGGTGGGTCTAACAGCAACATGTGTTAGCTTCATGCATTAACCTGTCCACACGCTTTGTATATATACTGTGACATGCAGCTACCTTTCACGGCTACTGAATCAAAAAATTTCCAGGAGAAGCTCATTAAGCTGTCTTTCAGGGTAGGTCTACTATATGGATACTTAGGTCGTTTATTAAAATAGAAAACTCGAATTATATACAGTCAATTGTGTGTGCCCCCCTAAATGCTTAAGTCAGCGGAGTGCCATCAGTATAAGCGAGGCTGTGTCGATTGTCAGGACGCGTTGCCTTGCCCCCGGTAGGCACTATCCCACAGTTTTCTTAGTCTCCGCCACCCATTGATTCTTGGGTTGAGCCCAGATGCCTGAGGTAGGGCAAACAACTATGCTGCCGGGAGGTTTGTGGGTACAATGTGTCAGGCCCGCTTCCTCAATGAAAGCACGGTATAGCAATCTTCTCACCGTTTTTCTGGGTTCCCGTGCAGAACGACATACCATGGCAAAAGCATAGAGCGCCGCTCAGCTCACCATCACTCGTATGGTCCTCCTGGCGACTGTTTGTCAGATGCCGTTTATGCATTGCTACACGCACAGACTCCTTGCCTTCATAGTGAATGGAATTCAGGTGACCTGCTAAGACGATGATATGTACTCCTGGAGTGGCTCCCTGGCCAATCTCCAGTGAGCAGCACCATGCAGTTGCACCTACCCCTTGAATCCTATGGTCTTGATAAGTCGCATGGAAAGTAGTAAGCAGGCAGTTCACCCTATAGGCTGTAAGGCAAGTGCAGAATGGTGCGCTAAAATGTGTATTTGAATTGTTTGAGGAGAGACGCTCACTGGCACAGTCTCTGACTCGGTTAGACCTCAGCCAAAACCAATTATTCCCATCCATTATTACTGCTTGCTCTGTTCGCCCACAATATCTCGCCAGAGTTGTGGGGGCGATGTTTATGGGACCCTGAAGGGATGAATGAACATCGTGTTGGCACCTGATTATGCTCAGCCCAACACTGCACGGGGTTAGAAAAGCACCAGGCAGGGGTGCATTTGCGCATACAGCAGGAGCTTTGAAAACCACCTCTCAGGTACTAGGCACAGGCCTATGCCATGTGAAAGTTCTGTTTCGTTTTCTCCTTTGATTAAACACCGCCCCCTCTGGTTAACTCTTACTTCCCCCATACGCCAACACGTCCCACCTTGCCCCCTTCGAGCTCACCACTTGCAGAAGCAATAAAGTCCCAGTTCCATTCTTCGAAATCTCTTATGTACATTACTTCACACAATGGAGATAAACTGCCAAGTGTAGCGCGGAAGGTGAAGAGGTGATCACTGGTGAGATGTGGAGAAGCGGGAGGAGGGAAGAACTGTCAACTTTTCGTCACACCTCTCAACAACTCTCATTGAATGTCAGCTTTCTGTTGCTATCGGCTAGCCCTCTGCCGGTGGAGTGGTCCTGGGTGCCGAGGCCCCCTCACCACATTCTTGGGCCCATCTTGGGTGAGGAAGCTATGGAACCTTGGCTGGAGGATGCATAGTTGGTCTATACAGGGGCTGCAGACGCCAGTCTGGATATTTTCAAATATTTGGGCCATTTCATCTTGTTGGAACGAGTTCTGCTGAAGCACCTGAATGTCCTCTCCGCCATAGTCGATCATGATCCAGTACACTCCCGTTTGTCACTGCTGCGAGCTTTTCACATATTCTGGCGATCCACTATGGTCACATATTGCTAATGAGATGCATAGATCCACCTGAGCTGTCATACTGGCTTCCGTCAACGGAAATTAAATTAAAGTTTTCGCCGGGGCTTGTTCTATCTACCTGGCCAAGTGTGATTCGAGTTAGAAGTGTCCAAGCAGTTGCTGGGACCAATGACACTCTGAGATAGCGGTGCGGAGCCACATACTCGATTGAAGCATGTATAATTTGACTTTCGAGATAGGTCATTTCAGCACATCTCTCGAGAGAGTTAGCAATCAATTTTAAGAAACTTTCCCGGTCACAAAATGTGCTTTTGTCGTTGTGGATGGTTGCAGGTTAAATCAATCTAACGCTTTAATTCGACTTAACTCATAGTGATACTGGGGACCATAGTGTCCACAACAGAAGTCCAACAACAGATTACTGTCTCGGCACTGTAGTGTCTTCTTTTTGACATCAGTGCAGCTATTGGATTCTCAATTCTCTCTCCTCTGCCGGCAATTATCATTTTCCCTATAACATCTTTTCCTCTCATCACAGTAAAAATACGGACGGCATACACCTGCTCTGTATGCTCCTGCTGGCAATTTACTCTCATGCATTGTGAGGCCAGGACCGTACTGTGCCAACACACAGATCAATTGCTATTTATTCCTTAACGTCGATAAATTTGCTCATACTATTATACTTTGAACAAGTGGCAATCATCTTGGGCAGGCTAATTTATGAAAATGCATGCTTTTCTCTGTACACCAATCAAATGATTGACTCCACATTAAACTCTCGAGTTGGCATCCTTGATTGTCCACATATGCTGGTTCCAGTCAGCACCATTACATAAGGGAGACAGAGAGGATTAATGTAAAGTTATTGATATGGATCGTACATTTGGTATGCTCAGCTACAGGACATCCACTTGCCATCGAAGTTAACCCAACATATTTTATTAAAGACCATACACAATGCTCTGACTAATTATTAAAGATAGGAAGTAAACAAAACGCTCTAAGTCAAGTTAGGACAATGTAATGTGAAGGCCACTAGTACTCTTGCGTGGGCAATTTCTCATTTACCAATGGAGTGGCTTTAGCAAGAACCAGTTCATGCGTCGAATTCTTTCATTTTTAGGTCTCCCTACGCGAAATGATCTAATGAATTTAATCTGCCCAGTCGAAATCTTCTCTGTCGAGGCTGTCTCTAAATTCTCTTTCAACGTTTAGCCTATGCCTAGACTACAGTTTTCCTAGTCTGTCATTATGCTGAAGAAACGAAAACTTTGGGAAATTTATCAACACGCAAATTAAATGTGGAACCTGCCGCCTCTGACATCGAGAGCATACATAATTGCTTATCATCAAAAGTTTGTATCAGAGATAATGCAGAACTAGTAACGCTTGCGCCTGACAAACGCGGGCATTATTCAACGGTCATTTCAAATCAATGACAATCGATTGATGCTGCATTCTGAGACAAACTAGAAAGCGAATTACCAACCTGCAAAAGATCTAAGGCACTAATACTATCAAGCTCAACATTCTTAGGTTTTCTTGACTTTAAAAACATGGGATTGTTTAGTTTCTATTCTACACCTGCCTTTGGAATACAGGCGTGCACCTTTGACTGACGAGAGCCAAAGCACCATCCCCTGCAGAAGTCTGCATCTGTCACTTCCAAATGAATTTTCTTTCGGAAATGCAGTAAACAGTCATCACCTTTGTCACATCTGTTAGACTACTCCCGCCGCATATCCTATTCCTTCTTCATGCTGTGCCTCCTTGCTCCATTCTGATTCTATATCTATATCTCAATTCATGGATAACAGATGGTTTCAGTTATATGCTAGGTCTTTCACCGCTTCTTCCGCGAATCAAAATATCGTATTTTTAGGCTTTTCAGATCTTGGAGGAACACATTCTACCAATATTTCGTCTTTCACTGAACAGCATGATTTTGCTAATCATCTGACTGCTTGCGGCTCTCTTACATATTGCTACCTGACTCAGCTGGGGAATCAAACTCCATGTTTCCTGGTCCCAGTTTGAATCTAAACATGTCCCTGCTTAGAAACGGCGCTTAATCCTTAAAAATACCAAGCCTCGGTTTATTTTAAACCTCACTTTTAAAAATTGCTGGAAATTATACAGCATGATTCCAACAGAGGACAGAAAGGAACATGCTGCACAGGAACTTGACTCGTTCGGCATGTACAGGCGCGCTCTCATATATAGAAGCATCTACGATGACTGCGTTCTCAAAAAGGCCGTGCTATTCGTGACATGCTGATAGTATTCTTCCCATTTGATGTCTTATGTGGAAATGAGTTGGTTGCCTCGGTCAGTTCATAGCGACAGCGTGTCTGCTTACAAAATCCCCCCCACAGTTGGCCCTCGTGTCAGTCTCAATTATGGCCCTCCGCATTAATGCGCGGCATGGCGCTCCTCTCTCTCTCTTTTCTTGGTTCATCTCTCTCTGTCTTCTATATCATTTATGGTTTTTATATCTTCTGCCTGTTCTCTCTGATTTCTAGTCCGTTTAGTCTGTGCATATCTTACAGCACTGTGCTCTGAAGTAACATAGGGTCCTAAATGTGTATTGTTGTATGTATCTACTATAATATGGGATGTTACTCTAATGTTGATAAAAAAAGTAGACAAGGAAATATACTTCCTTTGTACCGGCACTGTCTGTTGTTATCTTGTCTTTAAGTCCTGTCAACGATAGATAATTTTTATTCACTGTTAGTAGTGATGGGATAATCTGAAGGCTCAGGGTTAGTGCAATAGTTAACAGCCTCAGTCTGGCGGATGTTAGTCTCCTGGTCTATGGGTCAAGCCTGGCTCTGCCAGATTCGCTCGCGGAGCTTGGGCAGCAAGCTGTGCATGCCGCTGCTTTTAATAACATTATGAAGACTACCATACATCCATGGGAGTGTTTATCATTTAGTATTAAAAGTACGACTGAAGTCTCGCATAGTCATGCCGGCTGTACGTAATTATATGTTTTTAGAGTTATCCTTGGTTCGCGATGAGGGAGGAAGAGATTCAGTTATCACTTTTAATGACAAAACATGAGTTGCACAGTTTGAATCTTGACAATCAATGTACGCGCCGAGTAACAGCGAGGTCGAAGTGGCGGGTAGCATCGAGAAAGATGCTGTGGAGAGCCCACTATATAGGAGCTGCAACTCTTGACTGACGACATCCGCCTTTCAGTCTTGATTCTCCTGTCAAAAGTTAAAGGCTTGCATGATTTGTGTGTGGGAGTGATAATCTACATCCCCTAGGCGCTCAAAGTTTAGACCCCCCAACAAGAGCAATTATTGCCTATAGCCTCATCCAATTTCAAACTCAAGGTCGATTTTCAAAAGTAAAAAAAACTGTCACATTTATCCTGGACATATTTGCCTTCTATTCTTCGTGTAATTTGTTGTGATGGAGCCTATCTATGTATCACCAGCTTGTCTTCGGTACCCGGTTATCTAAATCTATTTCTCACATAAGTTATATTATTTACCTATATGTGCATAGTTACAGTATGTGTATTATTCAACAGTGAAACGTTTCTTTCTTCTTTGTGATTGATAGAAACATTTCTCGCTTTACCCAATGCCTTGAAAAAGGGATTTCACTGACGCTAGCAGCATATATATTGGTTCGATGGGGTAGATGGACGAGTTCTGCATTCAAGCTTCAGAGGGTATGATTGTTCAAGGCTTATTGATGTGTTTAGAGATATAAATTTCGCATGCATCGCTGTGTGTCGAAATGGTATAATTTGTCTAACCTGTTAGAGTTTGGTTAGTTTGGCAAACTTTTAAATGTATTCTTAGGTCGGTTAGAAACCTACATGAGATGAAGTGGTATTTCGCTTAGCATAATAAACAATTAGAAAGACCATTGGTCTAGAATCGAGTACCGGTAGATTCAGAATTTTTTCAGACTTAACGATGCGCGCTCCCAGCCTGCCTCGCCTTCACTATCACTGAAGTAAAAATTGCTGATGTTGCAATTTCGGAAGTTATCATTATTCTACCCGATTAGTTAGGACTGACCTTGCCACATTGCTGGGTGGGTATATGCGCTACGCACCAATGTCGGTTAATGACCATCAATGAGTAAATGAAGCATAGACTATGAGGTGTGCCATTTAATCCACTTGCAAGGGTGGTTGCGCTCTTATTGTGCTAGTGTTTATGTTTTTCAGAATTACCTTTGATCGATTGTTCTTTTTATCGTCCATATAAGTCTTTGGTATAGTTTCTTGCTCTTCATTATCTCTCCTCTGTTTTTTTCTTTTATAAATTTCTTTTTAAAGTTTTTAATTTAAATTTAATTTTACTTACTGCTACCAGTTTAATAGATTCATAGGACTCTAGGACTGGAAGAGACCTTGAGAGGTCATCGAGTCCAGTCCCCTGCCCTCATGGCAGGACCAAATACTGTCTAGACCATCCCTGACAGACATTTATCTAACCTACTCTTAAATATCTCCAGAGATGAGATTCCACAACCTCCCTAGGCAATTTATTCCAGTGTTTAGCCACCCTGACAGTTGGGAACTTTTTCCTAATGTCCAACCTAAACTTCCCTTGCTGCAATTTAAGCCCATTGCTTCTTGTTCTATCCTTAGAGGCTAAGGTGAACAAGTTTTCTCCTGATGACACCCTTTTAGATACCTGAAAACTGCTATCATGTCCCGTCTCAGTCTTCTCTTTTCCAAACTAAACAAACCCAATTCTTTCAGCCTTCCTTCATAGGTCATGTTCTCAAGACTTTTGATCATTCTTGTTGCTATTCTCTGGACTCTCTCCAATTTCTCCACTTCTTTCTTGAAATGTGATGCCCAGAACTGAACACAATACTCCAGTTGAGGCCTAACCAGCACAGAGTAGAGCGGAAGAATGACTTCTCGTGTCTTGCTTACAATACACCTGTTAATGCATCCCAGAATCACGTTTGCTTTTTTTGCAACAGCATTACACTGTTGACTCATATTTAGCATTTGTTTAGTTAGACTTGATAGTGTCTCGCACAACCTTCTCATAAAACTAGGGAAATACAACCTAGATGGAGCTACTGGCTGCATAACAGGTTGGAAAATCATTCCCAGAGAGCAGTTAAAATTAAATTAAAATGCAGAGCCCCCCAGACTGGTGGCCAGAACCTGGGCAGTGTGAGTGCCACTGAAAATCTGTTCGTGTGCTGCTTTTGGCACACGTGCCATAGGTTTCCTACCCCTGTTCTAGATAATACTTGGTCCTGCCTTGAGTGCAGGGGACTGGACTAAATGACCTGTAAAGGTCCCTTCCAGTTCTATGATTCTATGTCAACGCATACAATACTTAGAACCTTGAAGTTGCTGATAAAATAATTGAATAAAGCACAAATATCCCACCTAGACCTGTTAAATCACATTCCACCTCTTTTTAAAAATATGAAAAATTTCAAGTGACTCCATTAAAAAAAACCACGACATTTAAATTCTCATTTTTTCTAGATGTCCGAAGCTTGAAACAACCACAATTTCAAAACTGGAGAAGTTTTGTCCAGCTTTTGTTCAAATTACAATTTCTCAAGCTCATAAGGAGGCATTATGGGCTAGATATTGCTTGTCTTACTCACATGAATAATTCCAAAGGAGTCTGTCGGATTACTTCTGTGAGTAAGGTAAATAGGACATTATCCCCATATGTGATGGGTGGTAGGTCCAACTGTTTAAAATCCCCAAGATTTTCCATCAGAAAATCATGCTACAGATGAGCAGTTTTAATACTATT
This sequence comes from Chelonoidis abingdonii, assembly GCF_003597395.2. Classification (NCBI taxonomy): domain Eukaryota; kingdom Metazoa; phylum Chordata; order Testudines; family Testudinidae; genus Chelonoidis; species Chelonoidis abingdonii. Next base: position 42,662,551 of record NC_133776.1, read on the forward strand.
TCAGATGAAAAAGCCTTTGTTGCACACAAAAGTAGCCTGATTTGATTTTTTTCCCCTTAAGAACTTGAAACTCAATGCAGTTTCATCCAAAAACTTGCTAAAGTTCAATCAATTTTTGTGTGAATCTTGTCTCAATTTCAAGTGCTGGCTTGAGTTTCAGAAAAAACTTCCTTGGAGGATCCAAGAGGTGAAGGCACAGTAGATACCATTAGCCAGTGGCCTGTTAAGCACAGATTCCCCTGAAGAGTGGAACTGTAGGGTTGGTCTTCAAAGTTAAGCCAACCTAACTACAACACTCAGGATATGAAAAATTTCACACCCTGTGAAATATACTGGGGGGAGGAGGGAAAATCAACCTAAGCCCCACTGTAGACCCACTGGGTCTTCCATCGACCTAGCTACTGCTTCTCTGAGAGTGGATTTACAACAGTGATGGAAGAACGCTTTCAGTCACTGTAATACATGTCTACGCTGCAGCGGTGCAGCTATAACATTTCTAGTGTAGATATAGCCCAAAGTCCGAAAGAACTGAGATCCACAGAACCACCTGGAGGCCAGGATGCTACTGGAAATGAGTGCGACGAGGATACATGGGGAAATTAGTCAGCTGGTAGCAGGGATTGGCCCTGGCTGCTGTCCGTTGCCTCCTGTGTTTCAATGTAGGATTTTACTATTATGTATTTTGAGGCATGTTCTCAGACACTCCATAATGCACAGCATGGTAACCTGCACACATGGCAGGCTATGCACTGAAGGAGCTAGGGCCCAGCAAAGAACAGCAGCAGGAAGTGGGGCAGTGGTCCTTCCAACCAGAGGATTGAAAAACAACATCCCCCCCGCCAACAGAAAAATGGCTTTAAGATTAATCACAATTTGAGGAAAATCTATTTTTTAAAAGATTTTTAGTGAAAAAGTCAAAAGTCAAAAGAAATTATTTATCAAAAAATGGGGGGAGGGGAGAGAAGCATTTTCCTTGTATCTATTTCCAGCTCCTCCCATTGCTGTAGTAAGCATCTATACAGAAGCACTATAGTGCCAGTAGCTGCAGCTGTGCCCCGTAGCATTTTAAGTGTACACCTAGCCTACACCTGAGCAGCTCTGTCCAGATGGCCAGAGATCTCTCCCCCATACCCTTCCCCCGCCCTTCTCTTGCTTTTCCAGACTGACATATTCTAGCAAAGCTGGGCCAATTACTATTGTAATTCAAAAGCAAAAAATCTTTTTATTTGGTGGTGGGGAGAGGTGCGGAGGCAAGGGTTGAATACAGCAGCAAAAGTGACCAAATTAATGGGAATTTATAAAATAGTATTTCTGAGTAGGGCTAGGTGAAACTGGTGGGGAAAAAAATTGTGAGATGTTGTTAAAATGTTTTCACTAACTGATTTTATGCAATTTCATACTCTTCCCCTCCCCCCCGTCTTATTTTTGTGTTTGTAGAATTTCAAGTGTGTGATTCACAATAGTGTCCAAAAATCTGGGAAAGCCACCTTCAGGTGAAAAGTTGCATTTGTGAATTATGAAAGCTGCTGGAAGAGGCGCTCTGCAAAGACACAGTGATAGAGAGGTTCTAAGCTCTACTCCTTCTGTTGTCTCTAACAGTACTTTTCATTTATACACATTTCTACACACACTGGCTCTGATCTCATAGCTTCAGTGTAACTCCTTGCAGGAGTAAGGGTGCATGTGTGCACATGCAGTTCCAGAAGGAGGGTCTACAGTATCCAAGAGGAGCGCCAAAAAACAAAACAAAACCACCAAATGTCCACCTTTAAGGACTCCAACACCAGTCAGAACTCCAAGTTTCCTTACTTGTCTAGGATGGCTGGCTCTCTCCCTTTACCTTAGGCTTCAGGCCAAGAGCCATTTAACACACAGTTCAAAAGGCCCTTACCTCAGCCTTGGCAGAGCAAACTTATAGTAATAATTCTACATACACAAATAATGGGGGAGTGGAAGTATGGAATTGCATGAAATCAATTAGTGGAAACATTTAAGTAAATTCTCAATCTTCTTCCACCAATTTCACCTAGTCCTGCTCAAATACTATTTTGTAATGTTACATTGATTCCTGTTAATTTATAGTTTAAAAAAATTATATATAAACTTTTATTTTGAGTTTGGTTGCTGACTCAGAGCTCTGAGATAGGGCCTTATGAACTAGGTTATGTGGCTCTTGGTCTGAGGCCTAAGCAAGAAATATATATTAGAACTCAGATCAGACTAGTGACCTGAATCCTACATGAATGACTTCTAATCTTTCCCTCTGCTTAATTTCCTTTTTGTTTTTATATAGCCCAGCCCCATAGCATAGCAGAGATTCTTTACTACACCCGGACTGTCAGGTCCAGACTGTCCCTTAACAGGATAGAAACTCCTTCACACAGGGCCCTTATCTGGTTATGATTAAGAAGGTAATCATTATCCTATTTAACAGATTGTGAAATGAAGTGCTTTCTAGGCAAGTCAGTTAACCTTTCTGTGTCTCAATTTCTCTGCCCTGTAACACAAGAGAGTGATTATAATTATTCAAAAGAAAATGTGAAAATATACATGATAAGATGTCCCAACCGCAAGTAGATAAATAATCCTAATACTCAGAAAGGTGAAATGGCTTACATAGGAGGCATTGTGGTCTAGTGGATTAGGTACAGGTCTAGCAATAGGACAGATGGGTTCCTCCTAAACTTGGCTCTAGCAGTTGTTGTTTGACCTTAGGCAAATAATTTAGCCCTGACCCTCAATTTCTCCAGCTACAAAATAATTATTTACCTACCTGACTACTAAATATTTAGTACTACATAACCAAAAAGCAGTTTTAAGGTTACTCTCTGGCTGAGACAGGAATAGAAGTAGGGTTCTCCTGGCTCTTCCTAGCCCTTAGACTAGGTTTTTGGGTGACACCAACAACTCCTGTTTAGGGAGCTTTTTAAAAATCTGAAGTGGGACTTTGAATGAAGGTAGCTTTTTGATTTTTCCCTCCCACATGTAGATCATGAAAAAAAAAAAATCACTAAAATTGTCAATGAACATTTTTGAAGAGTTGTGAAATTGCACCAGTTCCAGGAAGATTCACAGACTTAAGAGAAATTGCATAAAAAAAAATCCTCAAAAAAAAAAAAAAAAAGTGTTACACAATGACTTTCTCCTACCTCATTTGAGGAACAGGAGAACAATACACTCAAACTCCTCCCTTTTTTGTTAGAGGTTTCTTTTTTGTAAATTGACAAAACGAAATATTCAGATTTTTAAAATCATTCCTGGGTTAAAAGCTTCTGTGCCAAGTTTCAGTGAAGTTGAATTTTCATCTCTAGCTTATAAACCCTTGCAAACTGAAGCCTATAATGCTGACAGCAGTTGTAATAGCAAAAATGTGAGTATTACCACTCTAATAAAATACTGATCTATTGCTGCATCTTCCCAATGGGTATCTAGTGGAAGAAATTATAAAAGCATTGAATATAATCCATTAAAAGGTCTTTCAGCATGTGATAGACAGGAGGGGTTTTTTTTTTTGGTTCATTGTAAAGTTTCAAGGTGGATGTGACTCAGAACTAACTGATTATTACAATGGGAGGGAGAGATGAGTGGTTTTAGTACTAGATTGGCAAGCAAGAGAGGTGGGTTAAATTCCTTCCTCTACCACAAACATCCTGTATTACGTACAGCAAGACATTTAGAGAGAATTTTTAAAGGTATTTGGGTGTTTAATACCCATTGAAATCAATGCCTAAATACCTTTAAAAATCTGGCCCTTAATCACTCAGTTCCCGATCTGTAACATAGGAATGCTCTGTTTCTTCCACAGTTTGGATTGCCTTTTTAGACAGTAAGCTCTTCAGCCAAGGACTGTCTTACTGTGTGTATGTAAATTGTCTAGGTGTTATTGTTCTAGAAGTAATAACTGCCTTCCAGGAGGGAAATCAGACCTCTCTATGTTTCATAGTTTCTTTAGGGGCAGACTCAAGACAAGACAATTTACAAAGTACTGATAATTGGAACATGGTGTCCTACATTTCATCAGCCTAGGTCAGGTCAACAGGCCCAGATTAAAGCCCAGATTAAAGCTGTCTTTGACATTCAGTTGTTTTGCAGTATTGTTATAGCGGTGTTGGGCCCTTGATAAGAGACAGCTGAGTGAGGCAATGTTTTTTCTTGGACCAACAATCCCCAAATCTTGCCAAGCTCGGAGCCAAGGACACAACAGCTCATAGAGTCACCAGACTCTGAACATGCATCTCCACTGGTACGATGATCAATACTCCCCCCGACAGACATACCTCCGAAGATCCATAGAGCCTATGCAAGCCTATCATAACATACAGCGTACTGCATCCAGTGCATCAAATGGTGAAGCTGGACAAGCACTACACTCTTGAATGAAGTCAAAAAAATAAGGCAAACAACCTATCACCTGTGGATGAACCTTTCCTCAGCAATCATTCCTTATCGGACCTCTCAGTCCTCAGCCTCAAAAGGAAACCAATATACAACATTTTCAAGAGATGAACCTGGGAAATTGAATTCATAACTCTGCTGGACACTTAAAAAAATCAGACTCAAAGACACTGATATTATGCCTCATTTCAACCCACTAATCCTCCTTTGTCCTATGACAGCAGAGGTGGCAATTGCCCACTTCATTTTAAGTGGTCTCCCGCAACATGTGTTAGCCTCTCATGCTTAACCTGTCCCACCTTGTATTTAACTGTGACATGCCAGTTACCTTTCACAGGCCTGAATAAAATCTCCGTGAAGCTCATAAGCTTGTCTCTTCAGGTAGGTCTACACTATGAAATTAGGTCGATTTTATAGAAATCGATTATATACAGTCAATTGTGTGTGCCCCCACTAAATGCATTAAGTCAGCGGAGTGCATCCACAGTATCGAGGCTAGTGTCGACTTTCAGAGCGTTGCACTGTGGGTAGCTATCCCACAGTTTCCATAGTCTCCGCCACCCATTGGAATTCTGGGTTGAGTTCCCAATGCCTGATAGGGCAAAAACATTGCTGCGGGAGGTTTTGGGTACATGTCGTCAGGCCCCGCTCTCTCCATGAAAGCAACGGTAAGCAATCATTTCTCACCTTTTTTCCTGGGTTACCCGTGCAGACGACATACCATGGCAAGCATAGAGCCCGCTCAGCTCACCATCACTGTATGTCTCCTGGGTGCTGTTGTCAGATGCGGTACTGCATTGCTACACAGCCACAGCTCCTTGCCTTCATAGTAGATGGTTCAGTAGGACTGCTAGCCGTCGTTGTCTCCTGGGTGCTCCTGGCCAATTCCAGTGAGCAGCACCATGCAGTTGCACCTACCCCTTGATCCTATGGCTCTTGAAGCCTGGAAAGTAGTAAGGAGCAGTTCAACTATAGGCTGAGCAAGTGCAGAATGGTGGTAAAATGTGTATTTGAATGTTTAAAAGCTCACTGGCACAGTCTGCTGACTCGGTTAGACCTCAGCAAAACCAATATTCCCATCATTATTACTGCTTGCTCTGTGCTCCACAATATCTGCAAGAGTGTGGGGGAGATGTTTATGGTGGAATAGGGGATTGAATCAAATCGCTTGGCCACTGATTATGCTCAGCCCAACACTAGGGTGGTTAGAAAAGCACAGCAGGGTGCATTGCGCATCAGAGGAGCTTTGAAAACCAGCTTCAGGACTGGACAGGCTATGATGTGAAAGTTCTGTTTGTTTCTCTTTGATGAAAACCCAGCCCCCTTGGTTCACTCTACTTCCCCATAAGCCAACCGTCCTCCCCTTCCCCCTTTGATCACCACTTGCAGAAGCAATAAAGTCAGTTTCAAATTCTTGAATTCTTTATTAATTCATCACACAAATGGGGAGATAACTGCCAAGGTAGCCTGGAAAGGGTGATGGAGGAGGGATGCACTGGGTGAGATGGTGGAGAAGGGGAGGAGGGAAGAACAAGGTCACACTGCACTTCAAAACTTATTGAATGTCAGCTTTCTGTTGCTTGGGTAGCCCTCTGCGGTGGAGTGGTTGGGTGCCCGGAGGCCCCCTCACCACATTCTTGGGCATCTGGGTGAGGAAGCTATGGAACTTGGGGAGGACGATAGTTGGTTATACAGGGGCTGCAGACGCAGTCTGGATATTTTCAAATATTTGGGCATTTCATCTTTTGGAACAGAGTTCTGATAGCACTGATTCCTCTCCCCATACAGTGATCAGATCCAGTACCTCCCGTTTGGTCCATGCTGGAGCTCTTTTGCAATTCTGGGACTCCATGGTCACATATGCTAATGAGATGTGCATGGTCACCTCTGAGCTTGTCATACTGGCCAAACAGGAAATGAAATTCAAAAGTTCGCAGGGCTTTTCCTATCTACCTGGCCAGTGCATCTGAGTTGAGAATGCTGTCCAGAGCGGTGACAATAGACACTCTGGGATAGCTGCCGGAAGCCAATACCATCGAATTGTATCTACATTACTCCAAATTTGACCCAGCAAGGTCAATTTCAGCACAAATCCTCTCAGAGAGGAGTACAGCAATCAATTTTAAGAACACTTTCAGTCAACAAAAATGGCTTTGTCGTGTGGATGGGTGCAGGGTTAAATCAATCTAACGCTACTAAATTCGACCTAAACTCATAGTGTAGACCAGGGCTTCCACCAACAGAAGTTGGTCCAACAAAAGATATTACCTCCCCCACCTTGTCTCTCTTTTGACATTCAGGTCAGCCTATTGATTCTCAATTTTTTCCACATAATCTATCAATTTCCTATAACATCTTTTTCCTCTCATACAGTAAAATATACAGGAGGTCACCCTGTTGTATGTCCTGTGGAATATATACTCTTCATCATATGTGATGGTAAAGGAACCGACATGTGACAACACACAAGATAATTGCATATTTTTCCTTAACAGTGGAATAAAACTTGTTGGCTCATACTAACAATTATTACTGTTGACAAGTTGCAATCATTTTGGGAGCTAATTTTATGAAAAATGACTGCTTTTCTCTGTAACCAGATCCAAATGTATGTCACAGCTAAGCTCACATTTTAAAGGAGCTTGGCATCCTTCTATTGTCCAATATGCTTTTCCAGTCAGGCACCCACTTACATAAGGGAGAAAGAGGATTAATGTGTTATTGATATGGCATAGTACATTTGGTATTCTTCAGCAGCAGGAATGCCACTTTTCCATCATAGTAACCCAAATATATTTTTTATTAAAAGACCCATAAAAATCTCATGCTAATTATTAAAGATAGGAAGAAAAAAAACCTCTAAGTACAAGTTAGGAAATGTAATGTTGAAGCCACTAGTACTTTGGTGGGCATTTAATCATTTTAAATGGAGTGGCTTTACAAAGGAACCAGGTCATCCCTTAGGGTTTCTGAATTCTACATTTTTAGGTTCTCCTCACCTAGAAAATAATCTCAATGAAAATTTAATCTGCCAAGGGGAAAAATCTTCTAGTAAGCTGTTCTCTAATTTCCTTTCAAAGTTTAGCTATGCCTAGACTATCAGTTTCCTAGTCTGTCATTCTGAGAGAAACTGAAATATTTGGAAAATTTATAACCCAGCAATTTAAGTGTGTGCCCTCTGCATGAAGCATATACATAATTGCTACTTCATAAAAGTTTGATAAATGAGAGATAAAATGCATGAAGACTTCCCTGTAACAATACGCAGGGCATTATTCCAAAGGTCATTTTAAATAATGAAATAGATTGAGTGCATTTGAGAAAACTAAAAGCGAATTAACAAACACTGCAAAAGGATCTAAGACTAATACTATCCAAGGTCTAACATTTCTTAGTTTCTTGCACTTTAAAAACATGGGATTGTTTAGTTTCATTCTAATCCTCTTTGGGAATCACAGAGCTGGCATTTGACTGAGAAGCCAGCACCATCCCCTGCAGAAGCTGCATCTGTCACTTCCAAAATGGAATTTCTTTGGAAATCAGTAAACAGCATCACCTTTTACAATCTGTTAGATATACTCCCAGGGCACTATCTATTCTGTTTCATGTGTGATCATTGTCCAATTTGTTCTTATTATATTATTAATGGTAAAAGATGGTTTCCATTATATGTAGTCTTTCAAGTTCTTACTGGATAAAAATATGATATTACAGGCTTTCAGATCTTGAGGAACACATTTACAAATATTTAGTTTTTACTGAACAGATGATTTTGCAATATCTGACTGCTTGGGTTTTACATATTGCTACATGAAGTGACACTCCTGGCCTGATCCCAGTTTGACTTAAAATGTCCTGTTAAACGCTTAATCCTTAAAAATAACAAGCTCGGTTTATTTTAAACCATAACTTTTAAAAAATTGCTGGGATAAATTAGACAGCATGATTAACAGCAGGGACAGAAAGGAACATGCTGCACAAGGGAGTGACCAGTGCATGTACAAGGCGCTTGCTTCATTATAAGAAAGAATCTAGGTGACTGGTTCAAAAGGGGGGCCAAGATAGTAATGACTGATAGTCATTCATTCCCATTTGATTGTCTATGTGAAATGAGTTGGTGCCTCGGTCAGTTCATAGCAGACAGGTGTCTGCATTACAAAAATCACCACCACAGTGGGCACCCTCGTTGTCAGTCTCATTATGGAAGCCAAGCATTAACTGGGCATGGAGAATGAATTAGAGATAGTCCCTCAGAGTCAGGATTGAGGCATATTGGCAGTATGGGGTTGTTTATATTGCCACTGCCTGTACTATTCTTGCTTGAAGCATAAATAAAACCTCAGTCTCTAGTGTTAATCTGGCATCTATCACACACTATGAACTAGAAAACTAAACATAGGCCTAAAATGTGTATGCTTAACTTGAGTGGTGATTTATGTGTGCAGTTACTCATACATAGAGATGGGAATTTACTCTATAGATTTCATTAAAAGTAAAAAAAATAGACAACGTAAAACCTTTAATATGCCAGTACTTACACTTTGTACAGAGCACTGCTGATCCATGGAGCTTAAAGCCCTGTACAAAGATAGATAAGTATTAATTCCACATGTTATAGATGATGGGGAAAACTAAGGGCTCAGGTGGCTTACCAATATTACACCAGACCTCAGTCGCAGAGGTAGGACTAGAAACAAGATCTCCAGTCTATGGTGCAAGCCTGCTACAGGACATATTCACAGTGGATGGCTTGGCACAAGCTGTGCCATGCCGCTGCATTTTAAACACTATTATGAAGACTACCATACATCATGGGAGTGTTTAATCAATAGTATAAAATACACTGAAGTCTCCATAGGTCATGCACTTACGTAATTATATGGTTATAGTGAGTTATCCTTGGTAAGGAGGAGGGGAAGGAAGAGAAATTCAGTTTTCCACCTTTTAATGACAAAAATGATTTCTACACAGTTTATTGAATCTTTGACAACATAAAACAGAGACCAGTAACACAGAGCAAGTCATAGCACAAACACAGATGCTGTGGAAGCACCACTATATAGGACATGCAACTCATTGCTGACATTCAGCATTTCAGCTGTTCTCCTGATCAAAAGTTAACAGCTATGCTGATTTGTGTGAGGAGGATAAACATCCCCTAGGCCTCAAGTTTTAGACCCCCAACAAAGCAATATTGCCTATGACCTCATCCAATTTCAAACCAAGATTTTTCAAAAGTAAAAAAACTGTCCATTTATACACTGAGACATATTTCCTTCTCATTTCTTCGTGATAAATTTGTTGAATTCATTGGAGCCATACCAAATTACACCAGCTGAGGATCTAACCCGTTATCTAAAATCTATTTCTCACATAAGTATACTTATTTACCTATATGTGGAAATTACATATTTATTATTCAACAGAAAACGTTTCTTTCATTCCTTTGATTGATAGATCACATCTCTTTTCCCAATGCCTATGAAAAAGGATTTTCAATGAACCATAGACAGCCAGTATATATGGTTCATGGGTAATGGACAGTGTCTACACATTCAAGCTTCAGAGGATGAATTTCAAGCATTATTATGTGTGATAGAGATATAAATTTAGCATGCACATCAGCTTTTTCAAAATGTATAATTTTTCTAACCTTTATAGAAGTTTGCTGTTAGTTTGCAAACTTTTAAATTATTCTTACAGGGTTAGAAATAACCTAGCATGAGATAGAAAGTTATTTCTTTAGCATAATAAAACAATTAGAAAACCATTTCTAGGAATCAGATACCGTAGAATCAGAATTTTTCAGACCTTACAATGCAGCCTCCAAACACCTGCCTCCCTCACTATCACTGAAGTAAAAAAATTCTGATGTTGCAATTTCCAGAATTTATCATTCATTCTACCAAATATTAGTGTATGTGACTGACTGCCACATATGCTGGGGGTGGGGGTATATGCGCATACACACCAAATGCTTATCTTAAATACCATCCAATCAGTTAAAATGAAAGTAGAACTATGATGTTGCCATTAATCCACTTGCAAATTTCGGGGTTACTGCTTATTGTTGCTAGTGTTATGTTTTTCAGAACTTACCATTTCTAGATCCATTGTTTCTTTTGATCTCCATATAATCATAGTATCATTCTCTTGCCCTCTTCATTTATTCCATTACTACCAATAACCTTCTTCTTACTAGAAGTACTGTAATTTTTAAATAGATATTTTAGTCATAGGTTTTTTACATTGCCAGGTAAGAGCCACAGCAACAGAATCAGAAAGGCCCCAAATAGCAGCCAAGAGCTACTAGATACTAGAGTCCAGGCCACGTTGGGATAATAGTTTCCTAGATATCACTGTATTTAAAAGAGTGGGCCAATTTCCTCCATTGCAATTCTACTGAGTCAGAGTAATTACATCAAGAATAAATGTGGCTTGTAGCTGCTAGGAAAGTTCTAGAAGGGTTTGTTTCCTCCTCCCTATATCTATTTTAAACCTATCTATAAGACCAGTTGGATGGGAGAGGGGTGAAACATGGCTGTAGAACAGAATAGAAGGGATCCTATAACAGATACTCATGTAGATTTAGTATTAAATTCTGAACCCTACCCCCACTAGGTCTCCATTTTGGTAGACCTAATCAATATGTTGATGTTAAAGTATCTGATTGCTACTGTAGCCATCTGAGGTTATCTAAATTGCACCTGTCAATAACTGTGGATGTAAAAATGAGGCCATTGTTTGAAAAATTAGGTGTTGAACAACAGCCAATTTAAAAAAAAAAAAGGCAGCAATTTTTAGGACATCTTTTTCCATCTAATTGCTTTGATGTAGCAACACTGAACACCTTATTTTTAATAAGGCTTAAACTAGTAGTTTTTCAATGGGGCAACTTTATTCTTGTTTTAAATAAAAAACCCTTTAAGTATTATAATGGTTAACTATAAGCAATAACCCACTTCATGATGGGTGTTGATATTATACACTCACACTTCATGGTTATTGCTTAATAAGCCTGATATACATAGTTATTTGGGAGGAAGGATGAACTTGTGGTCCATAGGTGCTGGCCTGGGACTCAGGACACATGGGTTTCATTCCTAGTTCTGCTACAAGTTTCCTGTGTGTCCTAAAACAAGTTAGTTAATTACTCTTTGCCTCAGCATCCAAATAAATAAAATTGTATAAAAAGATTAACACCGGCAAAGTCAGTTACACAAGGAGTCTGCAGTAGAGTCAGATTTAAATCTAGCTAGCTCACAGGGATGTTGTGAGAATAAATCCATAAATACTTGGAAGGTGCTTAGGTGCTATTGTCCATATAACTAGCTATAATCTAATCATTCAGTGCAGTCTGGGCTTGATCCTACTTCCAATGAAGTCCGTGAAAAGGATCCCATTGATTTCAATAAGAGTTGAATCAGGCACTACATGCAGATATCTGGTATAACAATACACTGTTGTGTGTTATTTTATTTCTTTATAGAACTGCCTATGGTAAATTGTAAAACTGCAGTATAGTAGGAATGACTTTAATCATTTTATTCTTTTGAAGGTAGCCCAGAGTGATCAAGAAAGTTATAACTGCAGGACCAAGACTTGTCTGCTCACTCATTGTATCTTTTCATAAGGTACATCAGTAAATAGGTAGTGTTGTGGAAAATTGACCACACGGTTGATTTTAGATCAGACAACCTGAGGCTCCTTTATTTCATACAAGCATATATGCAGGGAGAGACAGCATGACCCCACGCAAGAGGCAGGCTGCTCTGCTTTCTACAAATCTTGCCAAGCTTATAAAGGTTAAAACCACAAGCACATAACGCTCTCGATACATTTTCAATTGCCTTATTTGGAATACGTTAATCAAGGGAAGCTTAATAATTAGTTTTCCATATACAGTTTTTCCTGTTATTGTTATCCTTAGCCAAGTTTGCTGTTTGACTGTTCTAACACCTTTTCTGTAGCCCCAAAAGCAAGCTCAGCTGTTGTAACTTAACAGATCTCCTGGCTCCCCTTTATCCAATTCCATTTCCTCTTTTTGGCCACATCTTTCTGCCCCCATATGCCCTTTGTACAGAAAAGCCATTGTTCCATTTTGGGAACTTTCCATTGTGACTCCTTTTACCTCTTGACACACAGAAGCAACTTTCCTCCATTCTTTCATCACTTTGTTCCCCTCCTCTCTTCCCCTTATACACAGAGACAAGCTGAACCAAAGTTCAACACAGCCTAGAAACAAGCTTATCCAAATTTAGGCCTAAAAGCCTGGCCAAAGTTGTAAGCCCACTGTATTTTCCCTCACAATAGTGTATTGCATACAGTTGTCCTGATCCTAGAAAGCAATCCATCCCAGTTTGACATCTTTAAAACCACTTGTTATGGGGCACACTCCATCCCCATCCTTTGCTACCCCAGACACCTTTCAGACTGTCTAGTAAGTGGCTATGTCATGTGACTTTTACATTCCCATCACCAACAGTCTTGTGCAAGTGTTTCTTACCCTTTAGCACAGGGCTAGAGATCTCAGAGCACACTGGACTCAGTTAGCCCAGGTCCTCCTCACTCACAGTCTTCTTGCATCTTCTTTTATAACCCTCAGTTGATGGCTAATTGGTTCATTTGCCCTCCGAGCCTCATCAGCTAATTAGCTGCATATCCCCACACTGCCTTCTCTAGGGGAACTGATTGGTGCCTACGTGATCAGTGTGCTGGCTCACCCGTTAGCTTCCAGTGCTCTGTCAGATCTCCCCTCTTTGAGCATGAATATCATCAGAGAATGTCTTTTTTCTTGGCCATTTCTGCCTCGATTTCAGTATTTAGAAAGCAGATGGTATAAATATTCAAACAGTGACATTTAAATGTTCTACAACTTAGAGATCTATTTAAAATTAAGCACACTTAATAAAAAGCATTTACGAGGTATTCCAAACTGCCATAAAGTAGCATCATTTAGAGATTTGCAAGGAAGTTTATTTGCAGCTTCATACTATACTGGATACTTTAGCAATGCCCTATAATACATCTTCCAGCAGCAATAAAATTTGAAATGGGACTTGAGTTACTGCCGTATATGACAGCAGGTATCAGATTACCAAAAAAGGGCTATTTTAATTTTTTATGCATTATCTGAGTCATGGTCTAAGGTGGCTACACTAGTAAGCTTACAGCAGCAGAGCTATATCAATGCAGCTGTGTCACTAAGGACCCTCATGTAGCTGTTCTATGCCAATGGGAGACAGCTCTCCCATCAACATAATTAGATCACCCCAAATGAGCAGCAGTAGCTATGTTAGCAAGAGAGCGGTCTCCTACCAACCTAATGCTGTCCACACCATGGCTTCTGTAGGTGTAATGTATGTCTCTCTCAGGAAGTGTGTTTTTTCACACCCCCTAAGGAACATATTTTGTACTGACAAAAGTGCTAGTGTGGACAGACACTAATGGAAATCCATGAACCCTGCCAAAAAAAAAATCACCTGTAAATTCTGAGGATTTAGATATTTCCTTCAGATTTTGCTGTTGTCATCCAGAATCTAATGTTTCACTTGAAACAAATGAAGTTTGAGACATCCTTAGTTGTGAAAATAGCCTTAATAATGTAAAGCTGTTGGCTTTGTGATGCTTGAGTCTGAAACAATAGATTTCTAGGACATGTCAGCTTCCTGCTAATCACTCTAATGGAGAGTCAAAATGAAGGCTAATCATGACCCCTTAAAACTCAAAATCATTAACCATTTACTGGTGATACTTAGATCCAAAAGACATTCAATTATATGTATTCTAAACCACTATTGAGAATCTTTGTATAAAACTGTATAAGTTCTGTTACATATTGGAGCGCATACGCATATGAATTTGATGCAGGAAGTGGTGTGTGGATATTACATTTATAATTGCATAATAGATAAGTGAACAAACAGCACTGGAGATTAACATAGGTAGGCCTGAATTCATCATTAAAGTAACATTGCGAGGAGATCACCGACTAAAGGGAAACAGGCATGAGCGATTTAGTGGAGGTGGGTGAAGCAGGTGGCTATTGCCAAGATCTTAGTTAGTTAAAAGGCTGAGAACCACCACAACAGAATGTGCATCTGTGTGCATACTCCAGATGTACTGTTTAACAGACTTAGGATGCACCCATAAAGTAAGCATATCAGAACTGTATTGAAAGTGCTGATCCTACAAGTTTGCACTTATTCGAGAAAAAATGTAGCTAGTCAAATTTGACAATTTAATTTAATCTAGGAGTGTGGTGGATATAGGATAGAAATGACAAATAGAAAATCTTTCCAACCATCATCATTTGTAGTATACAAAAACACACATGCAAATAAAAATCCAGTGGATTTGTATTGTGTACATATTAACATTGTGCCACTTTGTAAACCCTCTAGTCCATGAGGAATTCAACAGTTAGAGGTAGCTGAATACTGGAAGAAAAGTTGTGAATTTCCTCTGCTAGCTACAAAATATGCTGTTAAGGTGTAGCGAGGCAGCCTGGCTCCCAGCCGCGCCTGAGAGGGCCGAGCCAGAACAAACGCCGAAGTGGGCGGAGCCACCACCACCTGTTCCCGTCCCCCGGAAGTCAAGGGGTGAGACAGGAAGTATAAAGGCCCGGCCCCAGCACTCAGTTGGCTGCCGGAGAGGACAGATGCTGGTGCCGTAGCCCCCGCCAAGCCGAGCCTGCCCCGTGCTCACTATCCTGAAGAGCACTGGCCGAGCCTGTCCCGTACTCCCTACCCTGAGGAGGACCGGCCAGGCGTGTCCCTCGCCCGGTGCCCCGAGGAGCCACCTCAACGTCCCAGCGCCCGGTATCCCGAGGACTAGCCCCACTTACCCAGCGCTCAGTATCCTCAGGGGCCCATGGCGTGAGACACTGAGGAAGACGCGGGTGATACACAGGTACCAACAGCGGGGGAAATTGGAAGTGGCCCGGGGGTAGCCGACCCTAGTCTGGCTCCAGGAGACCCCGAACCAATGTCAGTGTGTTGCGGTCAGGATCCCCACTGACACAGCAGTAGACTGTCTGCCGCTGTTAGGGCCCTGGGCTGGGATGCAGTGGAGTGGGAGGGCCTGCGTCCCCCCTGCCACCCTTCCAGGGGTGGCTGACTCCCCCTCTTGCTGGCCTAAGAAGGGCCTGAGCCATGAACTGCTTGTTGCCCTGCCCTGCCAAAGGGCCTGGGCTTCTATCCTGTTTGTTTGCTCAGCCCCGACCTGAGGGCCTGAGCTCCTGACTGTTTCCTGCTTCACCGGGCTAAGATGACAGCTCACCCAACTCATGGAGCGAGGCGGCCTGGCTCCCAGCCGTGCCCGAGAGGGCCGAGCCCCCACACCGGACCCTTACACAAGATTTGCTGTTACTGCTTCGCTATTTGTAGATTATGTGGGAAAGATCAGTGGTTTGGCAGTTGCACAAAGGGAAAGCTTCGCTGTCACTAAAAATGAGAACTATCCCCAGTGCTGAAAATCCTTCAAAATGTTTATGTGGTAGGAACTGACAAATATTTCCAGATTCCAAACTATTTCAGGCAGCCTTAGGTTTAGAGAACCCTTCCAACTCTGGCTGGAAAATGTCAGGCTCTGATATAGGACATTTGGGGCGGTTACATAAGTGCAGAGTTTCAGAAGCTTCCTTAATTGTCAGACTAGTCATCAGTTTTCACTAGAAATAGTTAGCATCCTGCACTAGTCTCATAAGTAAAGAACTGGTAGGCACTACTGTGAAATGGAGTGGTCATTCCACTTCTGTGGCTGCTACATAAAACTGATAGAAAACACAAACAGAATCTACTCCACAATTGTCAAGGTCCAATTATGGCCCGTTAGAATTTGCATATTTAATCTTAACTAACTGTTCTCAATTGTCTTAGTGTTCAAACTCCTTATAGTTTATGGGCCATATTGTGAACCACTTATTCATGCTGCCAAACACTTACTCACTTACATAGCACTATTCAAGTCAATGGAACTGCTTATGTGAGTAATTGCTCCCCACTGGGACTAAGAGGGTATAATCTGACTCTAAATTATCTGAAAAATCCTTGCAAAAAATTTTAGATTTGTTAACACATTGCATGATAAAAGCAATGGATAATTTATGAAATGGGAACACATTACCCCCTTTGTCTAACACCATCTCTTGGCAACTAATTAGAGAATGCTATAAGGCAGAGCCTGATCAGACCCTTTATAAAAGATTATGTACTGTAATGGTTCAAAACACATTGCTTATAATAGTGTTAGTACAGTGCATTGGACCACTATTATAGGCAAGGCAGGTAGTGATACCTTTAATTAAGATTGCCTGACACTTCCCATTGTAAGACCCAGTTTCTAACCATTCAGGCTGAAATTTTCCGTATTGGATGTTTGCCTGATGCTCAGTTGTTTGGAGTTTGGAAATTTTCAGCAAAAATTGTTCAGCCATTTCTGAGAACAAGATTAAGGAATATTATGTTTGTCTTATGTTAAATTCGTTGTAAATTTCTGGGGTTTTGTTTGTTTTAAGAAGCTCTTGCATCTATATGCTTTGGAACCGGGACTTAAAATTTGGCAAAGGGGTGATCTCAAGGATATGCCTTTTACTGTTCCCATGAAAAACTGCCTTAATTTGGTCAAGTTACACAACAGCAGCAGCAGCTTCATGTGGCTATGTTGTAGTCATAGTGACATGTACAATGGATTTCCCTCTTGAAAGATCCTTTGCAAGTCTGTTTCCTTAGGCAACAGTCAGGATGGGAGGATTTAGCCTCCTTAAATCCCTCAAAATTGCATCTTCCAACCTCAGTAGTGGCTAGTATCATGCTCTGCTTTCTTCAACTTCAGCTTTATAAACCTTCTGTAAAAAAGTGTCAGGTAATGAGCCTTAAAAAAAAAAAAACCACACACACACACACACACACACACACACACACACCTCACTTCACACATGCTCAGTAGAGACTTGTTAGATTTTTGGTGAGCTTAAACATGGCATTTCTGAAACTGTGGATGCTTGACTTCAGAACTGTGTTCTTTCAATGCAGTTTAGATGTCATTGTAGAATACAGTGGGGTTTTTATGAGGAAAGCATGGAGGGCCAATGTATTCCCAAATATATATCTTGATCCAACAGAAACAATCCACTAATATCTGTAGATATTTGTAACAGAACACCCACTGACCACCTGGACTTCAACCTGGAATGGGTCAGCCTCTGGTAGAATGAAAATTAGACAACTGTGAGCTTCCTCTAAGTACAAAACAGAAAAAACTGAACAGGGAGTATTACCAGAAAACTTTTAATAGGTTATAGATAATGGGCTTCCCAGACATCTTTCAAAATATAAGAGACAGACCAAATCATCTTAGCACTAGTAATTTCTAAGCTATTCAAAGCAACATTGTGAACGTTAAGATCTGAGAAACAATGAATTTGTGATTGATTCACCATGTGCTTCAGTTCATAAATTCATTCTACATCAGTGATGTGCAAGGAATTCACACCCTCAGATCAATAGATTTATAGCTTCAGTGAACTACCTGAATTAGATTTTGGTAGAAAAGATCACTATCTCCAATAATTTTAGTTTATCAAGTTTTTGACCACAAAGGCGGGGATGAATTTCAATCAATGAACCCTCATTTTTAAAATGGTTTTGATAATCTCATGTGATGTATTGCAACACAGAAATAATACATTCAGATAAGGTTGGCATTTTTAGCTTCAAAACAATGAATGCTTCCCTATTTGGGCTAGCTAGTGTTATGAATTCAAAGAGTGAGGTCTAGTCAGTGAGAGGAAAGGGACATCTTGTGCCTAAGGCCCATGCTTGAGACTCAAGAGATGTGGTTTCCACTCCAGAATCTGCCAAATATTTCCTGTGGGACCTCATGCAAGTTATTTCATCTGTGTGCACTCCAGTCTCCCCATCTGTAACATGGGAAAAGTTGCACTACCCTACGGGGATTTCGTAAGGTCAAATTCATTAAAGCTTGGAAGGTTCAAGTCTGTAGCAGCTTTACCTCCCAGGAAGCATTTTGCTAGAATAGCCAAGAGGACCACACGATAAACCCACTACTTCCCAGCCATAGGGTATTCTGAAAGAAAGGAGACTTCTCATTTACCCTAGGTTCTCTTTTTATCTATATTCTGGAAAAGATTTTCAAGCCTGCTTTTGATTCTGTACTTTTAAAAACCAAAAACAATCCCCTTATTCCTGCTCCCAACCACCTATCATTTATAAGTGGCTGATCTCTATTTCTTACTAGTATGACATTTACAGAGTGCTTAGGGTGCAAACAACATACATACTGTATTACAGGCACTGACATTTTCCTAACAGCAAAGGTTTTAGAATCCAAATATGCTTTAAATGTCGGAAGTGTGTTGGCTCTAAGTCAATCCAACACATTAGGTTGCGAATGATCAAAATCTATTACCATCTGATGGCTCTGAGGCCTTATATTAAATGAGATAAGAGAGAGTTTATGGGTTCAGTTCCCCATGGACGTATCTCCACAAACTGACCGTCACAACTGACTCTACTGTTTCCCTTGCTAGCAATCTCTTTGCAGAGACCAAGGAATGAATAAGCAGGGAGAATGAACTACTCTCTCGTCATGATAGATGGGATTCCTCTAAGAGTACATCTACACAGCCAAAAGCTTTGCATGGACTAGCCTACTAGAGCTAGCTTGAATCCAGCTAGTACAGGTAATAATAGCAACGTAGACAGTGCAGCATGGGCTTCAACGCAGGTAGTACAAGACCAGTACAAGCCATGAATACGTACTCGGCTCACAAGCCTGCTCTGAAGCCCTCGTTGCTCTGTCGTCACTACTGTTGTTACCTTCAGTAGCTGAATTCAAGGTAGCTCAGGTAGGCAAGCCCATACACAGTGTCTGCTTGTAGACATACCCTTTGTCTCAGGGTTGTGAAGGTTGAACTGACAGCATGTGTTTTATCTGTTCCATTGATAAATAGAAGGTGTCAGTCTACAAAGAGGTCCACTCAGGACTTTTCACGAATATCAAGGGCTTGATCCAAAGCTTACTGAAGGAAAGGTTTCCATTGACTTCTGCGGGCATTGAGTCAGCCCTGAAATTCACTAAAACAAGCTTTAAAATAGTTAGAATACACGTTATTGATATTTATCTCACCATAATTCTATCACTTTGTATTTCCTCACATCCAGGTGCTCTGAAAGGAAATGCAAGATGCGTATTTTGCTAGTGCTCACTCTTGGCAATCTGTAGCTTTTATTAATAAGTGTAGTGATGAGCCAAGCAATCTTTGTATTCAGCTTGTTTAAGACAAAGCCAACACAGCCACGGATAACACCATGAAACTGTGGTTGGCAGGAATGTTCACTTTTAAAAAATATGACTTTTTCCTTGTCTGTGTGGAACAAGATTTCAAAAACAATTAAAAATCCTGATTTTTTTTCTTAAAACTCAAAGGGTATAAGCAGCCCCACCATGGGTAATCTCTATGGGAATCTGCTGCTAAGCAGATGTGTCACCTTTAAAAAGGGATTTTTTCCCCTGATTTCCCCCCCAGTAAAACCTTCTGTTGACCTCACACTTGTGGGGGTGACCTCTGTCAGTAAATTGCTATGATTTACTGGCTCAGTATGAAAAAAAGATGGATACCAGTGATATCATAAGTCATGAAAGGAGAATTTCAAGTAGCGTGTGACATAACAGAAACTATAAGTCTGAGCTAGTTCTGTACAACTCATGGCAACTCATTTATGGAGTTTCTTCCACCCTAAGATTTAAGGCTCTGTAAAACGAGATCGCAACTGTTAAAGGTGAACTGCTAGTCTTACAAAGTATTCAAAGAGACACTCTCTAGACACACTGTCTGCAATTACTATCCCACCCTGACAAGAATGTTCAAAGTTTTCATCTTTCTCAACAGAGTTTCATAGCCTGTTGTGGAACAATAATTTCTTCTTCGAGTGCTTGCTCATATCCATTCCAGTAGGTGTACGCGCCGCGCGTGCACGTTCGTCAGAAGACTTTTACCCTAGCAACTCCAGCGGGCCATCAGGTCACCCCCTAGAGTGGCGCTGCCATGGCGGGTGATATATACCCCTGCCGGCCCGCCCGCTTCTCAGTTCCTTCTTACCGCCATGTCGGTCGTTGGAACTGTGGAGCGCGGCATAGCTGACCTCCACGTCCCTAGCTTCTCTTGTTCATTGTTACAGTTCTAGTTTTAGTTTAGTCGTAGTTACTTAGTATAGTATAGTTGTAGTTATAGTTCTTGTATATATATCTATATATCTATTTAGTTAGCGGGTTAGGGGCTCTAGCCGTCTCCCGCGCCCAGCGCCGGGCTGATGCCTGGTTCGCAGGGGTTCAAAGCGTGCTCGGCTTGTAAAAAGCCGATGCCCACCAATGATCCCCACGATGCCTGCTTAAAGTACCTGGGGGAATCACACGTTTCGGAGAAGTGCCGCATCTGCAAAGCCTTCCGGCCGCGGACTAAGAAGGAGCGAGACCAGTGCCTCAAGACGCTCCTTATGGAAGCGGCACTTCACCCCGCGCCCTCGGCACCGAGCGCGGCTCCAGCACCGGATCCCTCCAGCACCGCGAAAACGCAGCAGCACCACCCTTCTCCGGCACTGGCTCCTGGGAAGAGGCCCTCGACATCCTCTACCCTGGCTAAGCAGCCCCGTAAGGAGCACCCGATGCCGATGCCGGCTACGCTGGCCGTGCCAGGGGCTTCGTTGACTCCGGGCCCGGCGGGTCCATCGAGTCCGATCCCTCCTAGCTCCCCGCCAAGATCTGGGGTAGAGCTCATAGTCCCATCCACGCCCGAGACATTCTCGTCGGCAAGGGACCTTATTGCCTTGACGGAGCCTGGGCTGCCCCAACCCCCGGCACCGCCCGTGCGGGTTCTTCACTCCAAGGGCAAGCCGACCCCGATGCAAGCACCGTCCCCGGATTCTCCGGTCCGGCACCGATCCCGATACCGATCCTGATCCCGGGGGAGATCTCCCTCGAGGCGCCGCTCGCAGTCCCGGCACCGCTCTCCCCGGCGGCACCGGTCGTACTCGCGGCACCGGTCGTCTTCGCGCCGATCCCGATACTCCCAGCACCGCTCCGGTTCCAGCCACTGCTACCGGCACCGCGACTCGAGGAGCCGCTCACGGCACCGCAGGTCCAGATCCAGCTCGACCTCCCGGCACTGCGCTGGTGGCAGGTCCTGGTCCCGATCCCAGCACCGGTACACCTCGCAGCACCGCTCTCCGGCACCGAGGAGGGCGTCGCCATCAAGGGTGCTGGACTCGCACTACCCGCGTTCGGCCCCCCCGTGGCCCTCTCGTCAGGGTTCAGTCTCTTCACGGGCGGACAGCATGTACCTGGACGTTGACAGACCCACCGCCCTCTTTCCAGAGGGTCACCAGGAACATGGTCCGCATCAGTGGGGCTTCTGGACACCCTGGGCGTATCAGCAAGCCCAGGGGCCTCAGCAATTCCTACCACGTGCGTCTGGCTCAGAACATAGGGCTCCGGAGGCTACTGTTTTGCGCCCCCCACCATCCCCTGCAGAAGAACAATCGTCCCACCCGCCAGAGGCTGAACCCCCGCAGGTGCCAGAGGCGGTTCTCCAATCGGAGCCGCCACCAGACCCACTTCTGCCAGGTCTCTCCTCGTCATCCTCGCCGGATGAGGTGGTGGCGGGGACGACGACCACCGGTCCCCCCCCGCTGGACCTCAGAGCACACCAGGATCTCCTCAGGCGCGTTGCACAGAACATGAGCATCCAAGCTGAGGAGGTCTCCGAGGTTGAAGACCCGGTCATCACCATACTTTCAGCAGATGCGCCCACTCATGTCGCCCTACCCTTCATAAAGACCATACAGGCCAATGCCACCACCATCTGGCAGTCACCGGCTTCCGTTCCCCCCGCTGCTCGGGGTGTGGAGCACAAATATATGGTCCCTTCCAAAGGATACGAGTATCTGTATGTGCATGCAACCTCGTGTTCCCTCATCGTTCAATCTGTGAATGAGAGGGAACAACATGGGCAAGAGGCTCCGGCCCCAAAGTCTAGGGAGGCGCGACGTATGGACCTGCTTGGCCGTAAGGTCTACTCCGCAGGAGCGTAACAGCTGCGGATCTCAAACCAGCAAGCGCTGCTCAGCCGCTACTCATATAACACCTGGGCGGCGGCTGATAAATTTAGGGATCTTCTCCCACAAGATGCTCACCAAGAGTTCAATGCTCTACTGGACGAGGGCAAACGGGTTGCACGCATTTCGTTACAGGTGTCTTTGGACGCAGCAGACTCAGCCGCCAGGACTCTGGCCTCCGGGGTCACTATGCACCGCATCTCCTGGCTACAGGTCTCTGGCCTTCCTCCGGAACTCCAGAACACAATCCAGGACCTTCCGTTAGAGGGCCAGGGCCTGTTTTCTGACAAGACAGACCCTCCCCTACAGAGCCTCAAGGACAATAGGGTCATTATGCGTGCCCTAGGGATGCACACGCCAGTAATACAGCGTTGACCGTTCAGGCCTCAGCAGCAGCGCAGGCCTTTCCCACCACCCAGGCAAAGGCAAGACTTTGCCAGGAGACGCAATAGAAGTGGCAGGCGCAGACAATCGGGCAACCAAGGGGGCCAAAACCAAGGTCCCTCCAAGCCGTCCTCCGGTCCGAAGCTGTCATTTTGAAGGTGCGCCGGGGGCGCTGTACCAGTTTTTTCCGTGGATCCATCTCCTCCCTTTTCCAACCGTCTCTCGTTTTCCTCCCGGCGTGGTGCCAGCTTACTACAGATCGTTGGGTCCTCCGCACGCTGCGGCTTGGGTACCACCTGCAGTTTGCTTCGTTTCCCAGCCCTCCCGCCCCCCTTCCTCGTCCCTCTTCAGGGACCCCTCTCACGAGCAGATCCTCCTCCAGGAGGTCTGCAAACGCTCCTCGCAAAGGGGCCGTAGAGGAGGTTCCAGAGAATGAGACTGTGGCAGGGGGTTCTACTCCCGTTACTTCTGATCCCCAAGGCCAAAGGAGGTCTCCGACCCATCCTCGACCTAAGGGAGCTCAACAAACATCTACTCAAGCTGAGATTCCGCATGCTTTCCTTGGGTACCATTATTCCTTCCCTGGATCCCGGAGACTGCCCTCGACATGCAGGACGCGTATTTTCATATATCCATCTTCCCGCCCCATCGAAGATTCCTTCGCTTTATTGTCGGGGGCAGGCACTATCAATTCACGGTCCTCTCGTTTGGACTCTCCACGGCCCTGAGAGTGTTCACCAAATGCATGGCCATAGTCGTCGCCTTTCTTCGTCGCAGTTGGGTACACATGTTCCCCTACCTCGACGACTGGCTTATCCGGGGACCTTCACAGGATCAAGTCCATGCGCACATCCGCATGGTCAGCCGCCTTTTCTCAAGTCTCGGCCTGTTGCTCAATGAGGAGAAGTCCACCCTATCCTCTACTCAGAGGATAGAGTTTATTGGAGCCGTTCTAGACTCAACCATAGCCAGGGCGGTCCTTCCGTTGTCACGGTTCCATACGCTGTCAGCCATCATCCACAGGCTCCAGGCAGCACCTCTGACCTCTCTGCGCACTTGCCTGACACTGTTGGGCCACATGGCGGCCTGCACTTTCTTCACGGCGCACGCTCGACTGCGCCTCCGGCCCCTGCAGTTCTGGCTCATCCCTCAGCTCCGTCCAGCCAGGCGCCCGTTGAACACAGTGGTCACGGTTCCCCAAGTCGTCCTCCTCTTTCTCCAGTGGTGGCTGGACCAGTCCGTCGTGTGTGTAGGGCTTCCATTCCATCAGCCCCAGCCCCCGCTGTCCCTGACAATGGACGCATCAGACTTGGGGTGGGGGGCTCACCTAGGTACCCTACAGACCCAAGGTCGCTGGTCTCCTCCCGAACTCGCCCTCCATATCAACATCCGGGAGTTGAGAGCGGTCCACCTGGCTTGTCACGCGTTCCGTCGACAGATACAGGGCCGCTGTGTTTCGGTCTTTATTGACAACACAACGGCAGTATACTACGTGAACAAGCAGGGCGGAACGAAATCCCCTCTTCTTTGTCAGGAAGCAATGATACTGTGGGACTTTTGCATAGTCCACTCGATTCACCTGATCGCCTCCTACTTGCCCGGAGCTTGAAATACCTTGGCGGACCGTCTCAGCCGGTCCTTCAGCTCCCACGAATGGTCCCTTTGCCCGGACGTCGCCCTTGCTCTCTTCCGACGGTGGGGGCATCCCCACATGGACCTCTTTGCAACACGCAACCCGCGCAGGGAAAAAGAGTGCCCCGATGTTTGCTGCCTCGCAGGCGCGAGGCTCCGGGCTCGAGTAGGCGACTAGCCTTTCTAATTCCCTGGACAAGCACCTTTTTTGAATATTAGTCCACAAGGTCCTTCTGAAGGCGCGCAGGGACAGGGCCCGCTTGATTCTCATCGCTCCGGCATGGCCCCGTCAGCATTGGTACTCTCTGCTGCTGGACCTGTCGGTAGTCGGCCCTGTTCCCTGCCTCTTCACCTGGACCTGATCACGCAGGACCACGGCCGGGCTCTGTCACCCGGACCTCCAGTCGCTGCACCTCTCAGCGTGGCTCCTGCGTGGCTAACCCGGTCCGAGTTGAATTGCTCTTCCCCAGTGAGGCAGGTACTTCTGGGAAGTAGAAAACCATCTACGAGGGCGACATACGTAGCCAAATGGAAACGTTTTACATGCTGGTGCGCGGAGAAGCGCTTCCACCCCACCGATGTTTCCATCCAATTGTTTTAGATTACCTTTGGTCGCTCAAGCAACAAGGCCTGGCACTGTCCTCTCTCCGAGTTCACTTAGCGGCCATCTCCACCTTCCACCCGGGAGTGACGGCCGCTCGGTCTTCTCGCACCCAATGGTGTCTCGATTCCTCAAGGGGCTGGAGCGCCTTTACCCCCAGGTCCGCCACCCAGCCCCTCCTGGGATCTCAACCTAGTGTTGTCCCGTCTTATGTCTCCCCCATTTGAGCCGCTGGCTATGTGTTCCCTCCTCTACTTGTCCTGGAAGATGGCATTCCTGGTGGCAATCACTTCCGCTCGGCGCGTATCAGAGCTGCGCGCCCTCGCGTGGATCCCCCGTATACGGTGTTCCATCGGGACAAGGTGCAACTGAGGCCGCACCCGCATTTCTCCCAAAGTCGTCTCGGCCTTTCATGTCAACCAGGACATATTCCTGCCTGTCTTCTTCCCGAAACCGCATTTGTCTCGCAAGGAGCAACAGTTACACTCCTTAGACGTGCGCAGGCGCTCGCCTTTTATATAGAAGCGAACCAAACCATTCCGTAAGTCCACCCAGCTCTTTGTCGCCGTAGCTGAGCGAGTTAGAGGGTTGCCAGTCTCCTCTCAGAGGATTCCTCGTGGGTGACTTCCTGTATACGGACCTGTTACGACCTGGCCCATCTCCCTCCGGGCCGAGTTTAACGGCGCACTCACTACTAGAGCCCAGGCTTCGTCGACGGCATTCCTCGCACGAGTACCCGTCCAGGAGATCTGCAGGGCAGCGACCTGGTCCTCCGTGCACACCTTTGCTACCCATTATGCCCTGGTCCAGCAGTCCAGGGATGATGCAGCCTTCGGCTCTGCTGTGTTGCGCACTGTGACCTCTCACTCCGACCCCACCGCCTAGGTAAAGCCTATGGCTTGGGAATCACCTACTGGAAAAATGGATATGAGCAAGCACTCGAAGAAGAAAACACGGTTACTCACCTTTGTAACTGTTGTTCTTCGAGATGTGTTGCTCATATCCATTCCACACCTGCCCCTCCTCCCCCTGTCCGAGTATGCCTCGCCTCCGACCCACTGTCGGAGTAGCCGGCAAGAAGGAACTGAGGAGCGGGCGGGTCGGCAGGGGTATATATCACCCGCCATGGCGGCGCCACTCTAGGGGGTGACCTGCCGGTCCGCTGGAGTTGCTAGGGTAAAAGTCTTCCGACGAACGTGCACGCGTGGCGTGTACACCTACTGGAATGGATATGAGCAACACATCTCGAAGAACAACAGTTACAAAGGTGAGTAACCGTGTTTTGTCACTTCCCTTGAGTGGCTCTCATTGTTAGTACGTTAAGAACTCCAGTACCATGGAATCAATGAAGTTACAGTGGCATAAAGCAGGGGTAATTCAGTGGTGAATTAGGCACCATATTTTCATGAAAATTGACTTGCAGTTTATATTCACCATCACTAAATTTTCCCCATGGAATCACCTTATTGATAACATGGGAATTACAGAAAGTCCATGAAAGATTTAAAAATCAGTTGACACGTTTTGTTTCATTTTGCTAAAAATCACCTCTATTTGCACTCGAGATGAAGTTTTACTCCCAAAATCCCTTTTCTGTCTCACTTCATGGGAACATTCTCATAGCCCTACTTAATATAACTTGAATAGTATTAGTTTCTCATATTTCTGGTTCTCCCCCTTCCCTCCAGCATTTTCAGTCAGAACTAAATGAAACTCTGCCAAAGCTCTCTCAATAATGGAAATATGACCTTGCTTTTCTTCCATAGCAGCAGAAAAAGCTCTGTGCTAAAGTGACGTAAAAGAAAAAAAAAATGTGTGTAGTTCTGCACTAATGTAAAATGACACTCACTTTCTCCATACAGAGGCATAGAAAAGTCCTCTGCTACATGGGGAAATGCAGTCTCTATAAAAACCACATGCATTCTGAAAACTGGAAAATTTCAATAAGATCAGGACAGCATTTGCCTATGAACTACTGGAAGTTGCTAAGAATAACTGACCTTGTCATAGCTTAGACAAGCCCAAGAGCTTGATGTGTTGTTAATGTTTCAACACCAAGATACAAAAAGAACACTAGCATTACTAATATACAGTGGGACTATCTTAGATGGAGTTCGGATAAGTACAGTTAGAGGGTATCTTGAACTGTTTGACTGGACTGTCACTGCCCTTAGACCGAAGCTTCACTCTGCATATGGAGACAAAAATCTTCCTGCCTCGACACTGTCAGCATGAATATTTAAATTTGGCATATGGGCCATGGGTGGTTAAGCTCCATGGGAGATGGGGAAATTAATCCATTGCAGGCTGCAGAAAGGAAACAGAGCTACTTCATGGTCATTGACTTCAGCAGGAGCAGATGCAGGACCCTAGTTAGCAAAAGATTAACCATTCAAAAGCCCAGGCTAAGTAAGACACACAGAGGACAATGCTGATCCCTATAATCAATTCAGAGCTATTGTATGTAGGTAATATGCTGTAGGGTCCTGGTTCAAAGCCCATTGAGAGAAGGACTTCCTTTGGCTTTAATGTGCTTTGGATGTGGCTTAAGGAGCTAGATTGTGCCATCAATTACAGCTTTGCAACTTCATAAATAAAAGGCAGAATCTGGCCCTAAAAGGAGAAGTTAATCCTAATTACACTTTGCTTAGTTCCTCCACAAACACACTTCTAGCAAGGCTTCATATAGATAGCTACTCTTATTTTTGTGACTTGGCATTTTTGTACATGTGAGATGACTTGTCTCAGAATTGCATTTAGAAAACAGAAATCACAAATCTTTCTACAGAGAACTACAGAATGCTTATACAGATGCTTGTGTGCTGATTACAGCAGTTTATTTGTAAATGACACATTTCTACCAAGAATTACTAACATTGTGCTAGGAAGATGAGCAATGCCCCTTCAAGATAACCCGCATCTTCCTTTCAAGAAAATAGATCTCCTAAAATATTGTGTGGAGATCAAGGTAATAAAGATTATTTTTTCCCCTCCGTGACACAGGTAGAAAACAAAATAAATTAACAGCAAGTTATAGCAAAAACAAAATGAATAGCCTCGTTTAAATGTCATATGAAACATTTATTCTTAAATTATTGACTGTGACTGAAGTCTAAAATAAAAGACTATTCCTTAGAAGTGAAATTCACCCAATGACAGAGGGCACTTCAAAGGTTTAATCTGTGGCAGAGATTTACAAACAATATGAATGAAGGGTTAGATTCACAAGGGAACTAGGCATTATTCACAAAATAGAAAAGGAGGAGATGAGTGCCCTAACCACCAAATTACTGGGTAAAAGGGCACCATCTGGGATATGGGACCCCCAGGTTTGAATCCCCATTCTGGAACAAAATGTGGAATCCAATTCCCTCCCATCCCATATCAGAGCCTTAAGCACCTAGCAATTAGCTATGCTGAGGTGGAGCTATCATAATCTCTCCTGTTGAATCAGTTCCACTTTGTATCAATAATTAAATATCCCTTGGACAAGAGAGTGAGTGACTCTATAATCTGGTGGCTCAAGCACTTCCCTGGAAGGGGAGCACCCAGGTTCTTGTCCGTGTTCCAAGGAATATTTCTACAAAGAGAAACTGCTTCAACAGAAGAGCCTGAGAAAGCTCTCCCCCAGAAACCGAATTGGCTCATGGTTAGGGCCCTCGCATGAAACATGGAAGACAGTCCCTGCTAAACCCCATTTTGTGAATGGTGCTTAAGTTCTCTTGTGACTCTATCCCAAACTTAAAACAATGTTTCAGAAATGTCAAAATTAAATTTCAACAGCATTTCCAAAAGTGTCCCCCTCCAAACTAACAATTTGCCAAAAATCAACACAAATTCATAAAATCCAATTTTTTTCCATGAAAAAGTTCACCCACTGCTAATCATAGGATCTACCCACACATACACAGATCCAAAGACTTAAAACGTCTGCACAGGGTATTCAGAGGGGCAGTGATTAATGTTCCAGTCCTTCCCCAAAACACATACAGCCCCAGTAGAGCTCCCTCCATTGGGACACTCACCAAGTTATTATTGTGTTTGGAGTCCACCTCACTGGGCTCAATATACTTTAAGCCTTTTGAGTCACAACATCTAGACACTGCCCCTGACTGGGGTCTCTAGACAAACATTCATGATACAGATCCTCTATCTAACACCTCCTTCTAAGAGCTAAGTTGCCACAGTCCAGCTGCCTAGCCCTCAGGTCTAGTACTGACCCTTCAGCTGCCCTGTAGCTTAAGCACATCCTCCCCTAGAACTCCAGGAGTCTGGGCACTCTATTTTCAACTCACCTCTCTAGAGGCACAAGGTAGGGAAACAGACACAGAAACAGACCCCACAGAAGAGTCTAAAACAAATTACCCTTTACTTTGACAGCAAAAAAGATATACAGATGGAGACAAACAAACAACTATATGTATTACCCTACCTTAGTTTCTTTACTGTTCAGAAAAATTCTTTGGGCTTAGAACAGACTCCTCTGGGGATATTCAGGATCCTTCCGCTATTCCTTGCCATCCTACTCAGGGCTTCTCATACAGAGTCTTGCCTCAGTCAGTTTAACTCTTTTTATTACCCTTTCCCTTCAAAGTAGGAAGGGAAATTTCCTTTATTTTATAACCTCCTGTTGCCTTTGTCAGGTAACTCCCTGTTTAGCCTCAGTATGTGATCACCCTCCCAGATGATTACAAAATGATCTATTGCTTAGTTACCACCTGCCTAGACTTCAGATTTGAAAAACTGGTTTGCCACAGGCAGCAAATACCTCTTTGTCCAAGACTGCTTCATTTGAATGGACAATCATCAAGGTTTATCAACCCTCTGGTGTCTGACTATGAGGTATACTACATCATCTAAAGATGTAAAGCAGCAGCTCTACTTCCTCTGTATCAGCCACAATGCCTATGCCTAAATAGCAAGGCTGAGCCCTTAATAATTATCTGTTTCAGCTGGTGAATGTTGTGAAGTTTGGCTTCTGGACCCAACAATCAAGGAACTAGGCAGCTCAAAAGCACATTAATTTCAGAAGAAGAGTTAGGCACATAAATCTTTTTGTGAATCCCATCCATGGAGAAGTAATATTAACTAAAGACTTTTAGAACCACAAAACTTTTGCATGAAAGTTGAGACCTCTTCTTACTTTACTGCTGATATGCCTGCTTCAGCAATTTCTTGAGAAGGAACATTATGGGGATTAGATTTTTACAACTGTTAATTTGAATCTGATAACTTGTATTAAGTAAGTGAAAATATTAAAAGCTTCCATGGCATTTAAAATGCTTCATGCAGTTTGGTTCAGTAAAAACTCATCTTTAAAACATTTACAATAAAATGAAAAGCAAAGGGAATGTAGTCACTCTAGCTACCAATGTTTTAACCGAGGTCATTTAGAACGACAATTCCCAGAATGCTGAGAACAACTATGTACAGTAAGTGAATATTAGGGCTGAGGAGAGAGAAGGAATGTCAAATCTGATTAATCTGATATCCAATTAATAGACTGATTTTTTTAAAAGTCCATAAAATGTAATAATTACTATACAGGTATTTCATATTAATAATATGTAGATGGTAACAATCATTATTAAGCAATGGTAATATTAGAATTGCTAAAGTTAGACATCTAAATACATATTTAAAATGTCCTAAGTTTTCTAGGCTGTTATGGAGGAACTGTTCTATGTACCTAGCTGAAAAAACAAGCAAACAAAGACAAGAATGCTTCCAAATTAAAGCTCACCTAATTATGGTACTTCTGATGAGAGAGAGAAGAATTACCTGGTATGCTAACTGCCAAGCAGACCTAACTATTTCAACAGTGACAGGAGATAAAATAAGCTGTCTTTTCCAGTAAAATAATGAGGAGTTTTGAATACTAGTATTTCCCCTGTAGTGAGAAGGAACTGACAGCAATGAACCCACCAGCGACAGTCACTGCCTGTCTTATTTTCAGATTTAAAATTCTGCCATACACGTACTATGCACAATGCTGGCTTGATCAAAACACCACAACATTGTTATGTCAGGAGGGGTCCCAGATCTCATGTGAGAAGAATCTTTTCCTTGTACAGGCTTCACAGCATTAAAACAGATAAACAGATTGTCTTTTTTATTAACTGTTGTCTTGGGTCTCTGTGGGAAGTCAACATCAAACAGGAGAAAAATCACCTTCGGATCAGCATACTACCATGAATCCATACAAACCTTCAAAAAGGAACAATTTGTTACCTATTTCATGCCATAATGCTGCTGAAACAGATGGAAATCAGAATTGTTAATGCTATAATCCTCTGTATGATGCAGTAAAGGCAGGTTACTATTGGTTCTACTTAAAAGGCTCCCTCTGCTGATACAAACAAAACAGTTCCAAAACTTTAACCAGTCTCAGTCATTTGGCTAATCTGTCCTTCTGGCTGTGTTTCCAGCTATGTACATTTAGGCAGCCAGATCCATGGAGTAGACCTTCCCTCTTCTGGTCAATGGATAGTCCATTCCTTTAAAGATACTATTTATAGAAGATTTTATTTCCTTTCTGTGCATTATTAAAATATGATAGACATTAGGGGCTGGATCCTGGATCCCAGCTCTTTTTTGTTTGTGCTCCTCTAAAGAGCTTCTCTAATAGATCTGAGGACTTAAGTAGCTCAGCCAGAGGTTATAGGCCTATTACAGGATTGGGTGGGTTAGATTATATGGCCTGTGATGTGCAGGAGATCAGACTACATGATCATGATGGTTCCTTCTGGCCTTAAAGTCTATGAGAACTGATGAGTCTACTGATGTAAGGGGCACTCTCAGGTGGGGTAAAGGTGTGCTGCCCTGCAGGAATAGGGAGAGTTTCTAGATGTGGCCAGGCAGTAGAGAAGATGAACTATATGGTGTTCCTATAGCCCCTGGCCAGATCCCTTTAGGATCGCTCTAGCCAAAATGGTTTAGAATAGCCCTTAGGGTGCTGTACACTGCATTAGGGGCCACTTCAGTCCTCCACTGGAAAAAAAATAGGGAGCAGAAAGGTGACAGGCCCAGATCCTCAAAGGCTTTAGGCATCTAACTGCCATTGATTTCGTTGGAAGTTAGACACCTAAATACGTTTGGGGATCTGGGCCATAGGAGTCTTCCCCCATCAATCCTGGATCCAACACCGAGTGACTCAGAGATCTAGCCCACAACCTTTCCGCCAATCATATTAAAAACGCAGCTGCTATTAGATTCATTGTAAAGTGCTATCCAGCAAAAGCAATTCTATTCAAATACCTTGTGTTCCAGAAGACAAGCCTCTTAAGGCTAGGGCGGGGGTGGCCAACCTGTGGCTTCACAGCCATATGCGGCTCTTCAGAAGTTAATATGTGGCTCCTTGTATAGGCACCAACTCTGGAGCTGGAGCTACAGGCACCAACTTTCCAGTGTGCCGGGGGGTGCTCACTGCTCAAACCCTGGCTCTGCCATAGGCCCTGCCCCCACACCACACCTTCCCACCCCCTCCCCTGAGCCTGCCATGCCCTCACTCCTCCTCCCTTCCCCTCCTCTCCCAGAGCCTCCTGCATGCCACGAAACAGCTGATTGAGAGGTATGGGGAAGGAGGGGGAGGTGTTGATCGGTGGGGCTGCCAGTGGGCGGGAGGTGCTGGGGGTGAGGAGGGAGATGATGCACAGTTGCTGATGTATTACTGTGGCTCTTTGGCAATGTACACTGGTAAATTCTGCCTCCTTCTCAGGCTCAGGTTGGCCAACCCTGGTCTAGGGTATAATCTCTTAGCACTCATTACCAAATTATCCTGTGTGATTTGGAGGAAGGTAGGAGACAGTCTGAACCATTTCCTGTCAGATAGAAGAGGCTAGGAGCTATGGAAAACACATAGTTATCTGGAGAAATACAAGACCTGTGAGGTATGAGTTACTTGACTATTTAAAAATAAATGCCTCTATTTCTTGTTATAGCTCTAGAGACAGGGCCGGCTCTAGGCACCAGCAAACCAAGCATGTGCTTGGGGAGGCACAATTTCAGGGGCAGCATTCTGGACACTTTTTTTTTTGCTTCTGCAGTTGTGCTCCTAGGGATTTTCTCTTTTTTTTTTTTTTGCTCTGGGCGGCAAAAAACCTAGAGCCGGCCCTGCCTACAGATTACTCCAAGGCTGGGAAGCTCCATCCCCATTTCTAACTGAGTGCAATGGTTTGTGAGCAACCTAACTTTAGGGTTGATTGTTTTTGTTTTGTCTCAGGACTTAACATTTTTCCCTCTCTCTGATCTTGTGCAAAGGAAAGTTCCCCAGGAGTTGAGGGGGTGGTTTGGCTGTGTTAGGACTGACTGGTATCCTGTCTCCCTGCTGGACTTTATGAGTAACTCCCAGTCAAAGCAATGGGAGCGCCTCAGATCTGATAGGAGGAATAAGACCCCCATGGTTGGGTCCAATCTCTTTAGTTTGTGCCATGTTCTTTTCCTTGGTCTCTTGTTCTCAGCCCCAGCCCAGCGGTATTATATGCAGCATTGTTATAGCACAGCACTGCTATCCTTTTAGAAATGTTTCCCATCTTATCTTTATGGGAAAGATTAAACAACATTTGACAAAGTGAATCTGTACAGTTACGATTTAGAAAAATCACTATTGTCAGGGAGTTACCAATGTGCATACTGATGTGCAGGAAAGACTAAAAAGGATGCAGGATTTCAAAATGTTGGCATGGGGAATTTCTTAACATAACCTCACTATCAGGTCTTAAACATTGATGTACCAGTAATCTGCCACAGCAAAGCCCCTTTCCTCCATGCCAGATGGCAGTCCTCTTATATATCTCACCCCACACAGTGTAGTATTTAGGAAGTGCTACACAACTAAGCGGCATATGTCCAGAAATGGATTACACTGGTCCCTGAATGTGGACATTATAACTTATTCATTAGGATCTGTTTAATCAAAAATATGGTGATACAATCCAGGAAAAATAACTGATTTAATGTGGGAATCTCACATTAATTGGGACAGTGTTTTCCACTGCAGTTTTGTTTTTCAGAATGTGCTGTAAGGTGAATGTTCCCCCTGGTATGGCAGAACTGCACACAGTCCTCAGTGCCACTGGTGGCCTGTGCTTGTGCTGCGCAGGGGTTGCAGACAGAGCAGCTGTACAGGCCTAGGTAAGTAGTCTTCGGACCAGCCCTAGACAGGAGGGAGAGAAGGGGATAGGCTAGAATAGCGAGCATGGGATTTGGGTGCACAAGGATCCAGTGACCACGACAACACACAAGCGGCTGAAGTAGCGGCTGCAAGGAGGGCTCTGCACCACACTGCTGGACTCTGATCCCTGATGTGGGGGTGAATTTCACCTTCTCACCTTGCGCCCACAGAGAGCCCATTACTTGGGTTTTCAATTGATTAGACAATACAGTTTTGTTTATAACAGCATCTTAGTCTCTAAGAGATATGTAAATCACACTCTTCTATTACTACATACGTTGTCTATGATTAATTTATTTTTCAATAAACCTGTAGATGCCCATGGCTTTATACAATGGGTAAAATGTGCCACCCAAATAACAGACTCATCTCAGTCATACCTGTATAAATTTATATTTGTGGAATTACACCAGGTTTACACTGGTGTAAATGAGATCAAACTTTGGCCCCAAGCTCTTTTTCACACAGGACACACAAGACCAGCTTCACTGATACACTCTGACAATTTGTACTACTCTGGCAATGCAAAGCAGCCATAAACCCCGATTAACTGGCTAGTTAAACCAGCTTTATGGCTGCTTTGTGTCTAGAGTGGTGCAAACTGCAAAGTAGCTATAGAGCATGCTGGTGCATCTGGCCTATAATCTAAAGTCTCACTACTATAGAATACAATTGAAAACACACAGAGAGGGGGCTATGAGCTTTATAACCAGAACCTTTCTCTTGTTTTATTATTTGGGGTCTATAACTGGAACATTTTTTATATTTTCTTATTTGGGCTCTCTATTGAGTTTTGTGCTTGTGAGATTGTATATTGTTTTCTTCCCTTGTATCCTTTCCATAGCAGGAGGGATTTATTCTCAGCACACAACTGCGAGGAAGAGACCAATGCGCATACTGATGTGTGGGAGAGATTGAGAAAGATGTAGATTTTCGAAATAAGGGCACAGGGAATTTGTTAACAGGACCCCATAAATTGCGATACGCTTTTTTGCAGCACAGCACAGAATAGCATTTTCCCACAATAAGAAAATCCTTCCCCTCCGCCATGCCAATGGATAGTTATGGTGATGTCATGGGCTTGAAAGAAGTTAATAGGCAATTAATTATGCACAGGTGTAATAGATGGACCTAATTAGTTGCTTCTTAGGCAGAGGGGTGGGACTGGAAGACATTAGCTCATAATGTAATGGACACCTGATGCCCATAAGAGGGGAGAGAGCTCAGTCTGGAAGGATGAGCTCCTGTGAAAGACTTGAACAAGAGTCTACAAGACAGCAGACACATAAGCATGGTTCTGAGGGGCCAATGTTGTAACTGAGGAGAGGATCCTGCAATAGTTGAGGAAGGAGATTCCCATTTTAGAATGAGAAGTGAATCTACCAATACCCTTTGCTTAAAATTAGGAACACAAAGGCAAATGTTAGTATTGTTAGAGTGAACTTTTTCAGTGTGCTTATTGTACATATCTAACCTTTCTAGTGTTTCTAATAATTCAGTGCCATATTCAAAATTAAAAGGCACATGTCAGAATATGACCCTAGATATCCTTTCTACGTGGAGCTGCCATCTCAGGCTACGTCTACACTACGGGATAATTTCGAATTAGCTAAAACCGGTTTTATTAAACAGATATTATAACGTCGATTGTGCGTGTCCACAGTAGGCACATTAATTCGACGGTGTGCATCCATGGTCAGAGGCTAGCGTCGATTTCTGGAGCGGTGCACTGTGGGTAGCTATTCCGTAGCTATCCCATAGTTCCCCAGTCTCCCCCGCCCCTTGGAATTCCGGGTTGAGAGCCCAGTGCCTGATGGGGCAAAAATCATTGTCACAAGTGGTTCTGGGTACAGCCTCACCCCTCCCTTTGTGAAAGCAGCAGACAACCATTTCGCGCCTTTTTTCCTGGGATGACTGAGCAAACGCATAGAACAGCAAGCATGTACGCTGCAGAGATCAAGATTAACGCAATCGTGGACGTTGTAACAACCCTCGCGCATTCTCGTGCTGTCTATGCAGTGAGACCAATGAACTGCAAAGGCAAGCGGAGGAAAGGCCAGTACACAGCGCTGCGACAGAGAGCGAATGAGGACCGATGACTCTGAATTCTACCCTAAACCGCGCCCCGGCGATTTTGGATGTAGCTACTAAGAGAATGGGGCAGGTTCTGCCCAAATTGAACGGCCGATTATTGGTGCGCAGGGACAAAGCACAGACTAGTGGGACGCATAGATTTTGCACGGTGTGGGAATGATTCCTAAGTGGCGCTGCAGAAACTTTCGCATGACGTAAGGCACTTCATGAAGAACTTCGTGTAGCAAATGCTTTCCCCTGCCTGAACGTGTAAGAATTACAGATAAAGAGCGCCCTTCACAGTTGAGAGCGAGTGAGATAGCCCTCTGGAAGCTTGCAACACCAGCACAGCTACCAGTCAGTTGGAATCAATTTCGGAGTGGGACATCTACTGTGGTGCCAGTGATAGCAATTAGCAAAGCATCATTAAGCTGCTGCTACGAAAGAGTTGTGAATCTGAGGAAAACGATATGCAAGGTCATAGTGGATGGCTTTGGCTGTATGGGATTCCCTAACTGTGAGAGTGGACGTAGAATGACGAACCACAATCTCCTGTCTTTAAGGCCACCGGACACCCAAGGGCACCCAGTAAGTAAACCGCACAAAGGATGAGTCTTTTCCAATGTAGCTGCGAACGCGCTAGGTGATCCACCAAGGGACGTTTCACAACATCAAGTGGTCATAGGCCAGGAGGGTTCATGACTGCTCGCTGTCTTCCAGAGCAACTACTCCTCGTTTAACGCGCCAGAAGGGATTAGACTTCCCCACCCCGATAACCAGTTGGCGCTGTTGAAATGCCCTGTAGTTGTTATCCTGGGGGACCCACCTACCCTTGTGCCTCGCGCTCCATGAGCCATAACAGGCAGCCTGAGCCGTGGTGCAGGGCTGTGTCAACTACGAGGTTGAGCCAAGCTCGCAGGATGTGGTACGCCACCTGTGCATTCGGCCGTCTTAAAAAGGGCACGTGGCGCACCATACCTTACTCGCTCCGCACCTCAGCAAACCGCATTCTGTTTGTTTATTCCTCTTGCTTTGTGTCCTCCCGACATCTGTGCTGGAGTCAAGGGGCGACCTTTCCTGGCGGCCAGTCGGGAGGCCTGCGGCAAACTCACCTGGCCCCTTGACTACGCGGAGCCCACGCCCAGGCGATTTAGACCGAGACACCAGGAAGCCGTGCCGCACTCAGAGACCGCCCTTGAAAACCTAGTTTCATCACGGGCCACGCCCAGAGCCTACACGCGGTTGGACTGCTGTGCTTTGCTCTTCAAACCCCACACCCCTCATTGACTCCTTCCCTGTAAGCAACCCCCACCCTCCCCCTTTCGATTACCAGTTGCTTAAGGAGAATAAAGTCACTATCATTTAAAAATCAGTATTCTGTATTAAAAATCGATCCCGTGGTACGGCAACCCACCCTCCCCTTGATATCCACGCATTGACTTAGGAAATAGAGATCACCTCTCATCTTAAATCAGCCTGTATTCGGTTACTAAAAACGATTCCTTAAGAACACCCCTCCCCCTTCTGCATGTCATTCTTTGTAACCACAGTAATTATAAAAGCAGGCAGAGAATTATCAAGGTACCGGGTGTGGTTGGAGGAGGATAGAGGGAGGAAAGGCTATCAAGCACAGTTCATGTGACTGCAGCCTTTTGGTTGGGCATGTCCACGGTGGGTGGAGTGTGGCGGGTGCAAAAGCCTTCCCCCATGCTGTTTCTAACATCGTCTGGGTGAGGAAATATGGAACCTTGTGAGTACTGCCGCTCGTGACACATGGGCTTGAGTGGCACTCTGTAACCCGCTGCTCTTCCTGAAAGGATCCACGAGACATCGGAGAGACATCCGGTTGATCACGCAGCAGCTCCAGCGTTGGCATGCTGCCACCACTGATCTTCCTGCCTAACCTCTGATCTTCCTGGGTGCACTTTCTCATCCGAGCGTCCCTCCTGTCCGTCACGTTCACTGGCATTTTCCTGTACTTTGGAGCTGTTATCTTCCTGACTATTTCGTTGATGAGCTCTTTCATTCGCGGTTACTTTGCCATGATTTCAGAGAAAGCATTTCATCTTGCAGTCCTCTTCTTTCCTGCCGCTTATCTGAGCAGCCTTCGGGACTGGCTAGGGAGGCTGGAAAAACTGATGCAGCTGCGATGGGGAGGGAAAACAGGGGCAAAGCTTGTAAAAAGATACATTTTAAGAAACAATGATTTACTCTTTCAAGTGAAGAACACTATCCCCCTTCCTAACGCACATGTGCTTTCACTCCAGGCTATCAATTTTGGATCTCTTTATCTGATTGCGAGTGCCTTGATGGCTCTTGGTTAGTTGCAGATCTCCACAGACGCAGGTCCGGGCATCATACTTCAGCTTTCATGTGGCCATGTGGCTTATATCTTTTACTTCTCCAGCTTCATTACCAGTGCCTATGATGCTTTATTCCTGTTGCACAGGCCGAAGACGACCAATTCCTCCTGTTTCCCGTCTGCAAGGTTGCTTATTCCTCCCCCACGCGCATGGCCTCTATCGATGTATAACCACCTCCTTGCCCCCCCCCCCCCCACCTCGTTGGGAACTTTTTGGTAGCTGGACTTTCCTGCTCGCCAAATGCGGAAAGCTCAGCCTATCTCCTCCCCTCTCGCGCTTTGCTACATGAAGGCATGGGAGGGGGGGCGGGGAGGGGGATTTGATGTACGCAACCAGCCAGTAGGGAAAATAGCCATCTCTTCCCTTTAATGTAAGATCCTAATCTTCAGACAGCTTACATGATGAATAAACTACTTCTGTAGAATCACAGCGCTAAGATGAAGTCAACGGATGTTTCTTGACATATTGTCAGGCAATCACCGGACCTACACAGCTGTCTTTTGTTCACGCAATGCTCTCTACCCATATTACTTCGCTACATGCATTTGAGGCAGAGGTCCTATAGCATGGTGCGAAAGGAATGTGCCATTGCCCAGAAACCTGTCTTGCAAAGGTTTTGCAAGTACTCAGGAGCGATTCCTGGAGATCTTCTTTGGAGGATTTTTCCTCCATCCCAGAATGGTTACAACTTTTCCTGTAATTTACTTGGCTGCAAATGCATCCCAAGCCCGTGATGCAAATCAATCATTAAATGCGCTTGCTTTTAACCATGTTTGCTTATTACAGAATTACCTCACGAGGTCGCTTCCATGGCTTTCACTGTCTGGGTAGTGGCTGGAGGCCTCGG
This sequence comes from Chelonoidis abingdonii, assembly GCF_003597395.2. Taxonomy (NCBI): domain Eukaryota; kingdom Metazoa; phylum Chordata; order Testudines; family Testudinidae; genus Chelonoidis; species Chelonoidis abingdonii. Next base: position 42,702,152 of record NC_133776.1, read on the forward strand.
GGGTAAAATTCGTCTGGGTCACAAAAAGCTCCTGGCAGTTTGGACACTAATGGGGTGCTAGTGTGCGCCCTGCACAGGTCATCGTTGTTCTTCGCTCATCCTCCTCCTCGATCTTCCCCTCCAGCTGAATTCGCACCTATGGTTGGATTATACCCACCCTCGGATCACTGACAGGGGAGGTTCGTGTGGCGCACCCCCTAAATATGATACAGCTCAGCGTAGATCGGCAGTTTTTGGCCCTGACCCTGATTTTCGGTTTGCTGCTTGGTTTTCTGGTCTGCTTGTCTGAGCCTCCTTAACTTCATCTGCACTGCACTGAGTCCTGCTGTGCTTTCCATCTAGCCTTTTGAAATTTTTTCAAATATTTTTTTCTTTCGTCTTTTCGAACGGAAGTCTCGTTAGCACTGAATCGTTCCCATAGCGATCAGATCAGAGTACTCTGTGCGGTCCACGCTGGTGCTCTTTTTCGATTCTCAGGAGACTGCATTGTTACCTGTGCTGATGAGCTCTGTGTGGTCACCTGTGCTGATCAGAGCTCCGCGCTGGCCAAACAGGAAATTGAATTCAAAAGTTCACGGGGTGGGGGCTTTTCCTGTTTACCTGGCCAGTGCCTCTGAGTTCTGATTGCTGTCCAGAGCGGTCAGAGGTGCACTGCGGATACCTCCCAGAGGCCAATAACGTCGAATTCCGTCCACACTAACACTATTCCGATTTAATAATATCGATTTTAGGGTTACTCCTCTCGTTGGGGAGGAGTACAGAAATCGATTTAAAGAGCCCTTTAAATCGATTTAAAGAGCACTGTAGTGTGGACGGGTGCAGCGTTAAATCGATTTAACGCTGTTAAAATCAATTTAATGGCGTAGTGTGGACCAGGCCTCAGTTAGGATTAGTTATGCCAAAGAATGTTTCTCATGGAAAACATCGCTATCCTACTATTCTGTGGGAAAAGATATATTTAAAGAAAGTGTCTGTCACTGCACTTTAACAGTGACAAGACTGTGTCCTTCTGATCTCTCAAAGTAGTTAGTCTGCACCCAAAGTTCCTTGCCCCTGTTTATCACAACTGCCATACCAGATTGCAGAGTCAGTCAGTGAAACAGCTTGTCTCTTACCCAGCTTTAAAAATGAGCTCCAGAACCTTGAAATGAATCCAGGATCAGATAGCTTGCTAGCCTAGTGCATGGAACTCTCCTGTGATCATTTAGCCTAACTCATCAGTTGATCACAATATGTTGTACTAGCTGTTACTTCCACATGTCTTTCATGGTCAGCCAGAAGAAGAGCATGTGTAATAATCTAATAAGGGAAAGAAAAAAGGAATATATCCAAGCTGAAATGACTGGATGCATGGGGGAACAGGTGTGTGAACGACTTCAGCACAAACTACCCTTGCTACTTGTTCCATTCTGATGCTATTGGTTCAGATGTGCAACAGCCTGGAGGCAACATCTACCTGTGATGTTAGTGTGAATGTATTAGGAAGGAGACAACACAAGTAGCATATTCCAGCTCTCCATGATCCTAGATGGAAAAATTAAAATTAGTCCTCTCAAAAGGGAAGGAGAGCAAGATGTGTCAGACAGCTCTGGAACACTGAAAGCTGACCCCCTAAAACAGGAGTCTGCATGCTCACTACCATATATAAATATTAAAAGAGGGACATATCAGGGGGAAATTCTGGTACTGACTAGTGAAATTGTAAGCAGAATGGTCACACTCTTTGTTGGGAGTGGAATATTACTTTGCCTGTTCAAGTTTGAAAAGGGAGTGGGGAGGATAATTTCATAGCTGGAAAAAAATCCTGCTTGTGACTTCTAGACTTGAGGTGGAGGTGGAAAAGGCAAAGAACAATTCAAAATTTTAAAATGACAATTTTGCCAACATCACTAGCTGGAGAGCCATCTGTGCAAATTTAAGTAGTTCTCACACTTTACACAATGGTAGAAAGAATATGTGGTAGAGAAGAACTACAGTCATGTCTATCAGGGATACATAGCTGAACCAACCACAAAATCAGACTCAATATGTTTGACTTGCACGTTGGGCAGCAGTATCTCCCTTCTTCAATTTCTTTGACCTCTTTTAAATATGCACCCTTCCTCTCACCCAATGGCAGGGATTTTATGAATGAGTAGTATTTGATCTTTCCCTGCAGTCATGCCAATAGGCTGAGGCCAGATTTGTGAGTACTCCCATTGAAACAACTCATGTGCTGAAAATTAGAATTGGGGCCTAAGCACAATCTGAAAGAATCAGCTGCTCATAGGGCTGAAGGCTTGCTAGGCCACCCCCGAGTCCGGGAAGGGCTAATTCACACCAAAGTCTCTTTCAGGCCCTTCCCTCAGGGCACGGTTATTAATTCATATAAAACACTTGCAAAGTATCACAGCACAAAAGTGTTTCCTCTCACAAGACCTATAGACGTTCTGAAGCCTTTCACTGTACACTTTTCTCCAGTCACAGGAGCCAATCTCCCTCCAACAGCTCTCCTTCTGAATAAGCTCTCTCAGCCCTTTATAGGCATCACCTGTCCCCTTCCCAGCAGGGTCTGATATTGAACAAGACTGGATGGGCCAGGACTTATGTTTCTGATTCACTCTTGCTTCTTTCCAGAGCAAATTATTATTGTTCTATTGTACAGTTTGAGAAATTTGGCTGTTTCCCACCCTTCATATTTTCTTTAAAGCCTGGACTTTTTTATGATGATTGTATGGATTTCTTATTAGTCATGCTGGTGTTTCATTTAAAGTATCATTAAAGGAAATTCTATTCTAAATATACCAAGATCAAACTGTGTAGTTACCTCCTATGCTACTCCAATTATATTATCTGAAGAGGAAGTAATCACTCAGCCTTTTCTGTATGGGATGCACTTCTGGCACAATTTCAATGGTAACTAGAGTTTTATTTTATTTTTAAATTTTAACAAGCAGTTAGACACAGAGTCCATTGTAGATGCTATAAAGATTTATTCACAGTGCTCTTGTTTCTGTGGTTTCTGAGTCAGTCCAGCTTGCAGATATGTGAGCTGAATTAAGTTTCCTCAGATGATTCTGTCTGGTTGGCAGTATGCAAAGGTACAGAGAGGTACATGTTTTAAACTTTATTTCCTACAAATGTCATACACTAGCTGTGACATAAATTGATTTACTTTTAAGACTCTTTTATTGTATTGAGCGCCTCAGAGAGCACAGCTGAAGGATGAGTATTCAAGGCAAATGAGCAGGGACTTCATTGCATAAGTCATTAGTGTTAAAGGCAATTTATATGACTAAATTTTTTTGCCTTGTGTTACATACTTACCTCTCAGTAACTGCTAATCAAAAATGTTCTTCTCATAATCTGGTAAAGCAAGGATGATGCTACGTTCAGGATAGCTAGATCTTCTCTTGCTGGGGCTGCTTCTGATCTATACCAACACTGTTTCTTAGAACATTTACCATTTACAGATGTACTTAAAGTTGTCTCCAGAACTTTACCTTGAGGAATCATGGTCATTCCTTTGGTCCAATAATTTTTATATATATAGGGGCTGTCGATTAATTGCAGTTAAGTCATGTGATTAACTAAAAAAAACCCTGAGATTTAAAAAATAAATTGTGATTAATTGCACTGTAAAACAATAGAATACCAATTGAAATGTATTAAATATTGTGGATGTTTTGTTACATTTTCAAATATATTGATTTCTATTACAGCATAGAATACAAAATGTACAGTGCTCACTTTATGTTATTATTTTTATTACAAATATTTGCACTGTAAAAATGATAAAAGTATGAGGTAAATTGAAAAATACTATTTCAAGTACTGTAGTGCAATCTGTTTATCATGAAAGTGTAACTTACAAATGTAGATTTTTTTGGTTACATAACTGTTTTGTTTTTGAGTGCAATGTAAAACTTTAGAGCCTACAAGTCCACTCAGTCTTATTTCTTGTTCAGCTAATTGCTAAGACAAACAAGTTTGTTTACATTTACGGGAGATAGTGCTGCCTGCTTCTTATTTACAATGTCACCTGAAAGTGAGAACAGGCATTTGCATGGCATTTTTGTAGCCGGCACGGCCAGGTGTTTACATGTCAGATATGTTAAACATTCATATGCCCCTTCATGCTTCGGCCATCGTTCCAGAGGATATGCTTCCATGCTGATGATGCTTATTAAAAAAATAAAGCGTTAATTAAATTTGTGACTGAACTCCTTGGGGGAGAATTGTATGTCTCCTGTTCTGTTTTACCCACATTTTGCCATATATCTCATGTTATAGAAGTCTCAGATGATGACCCAGCACATGTTCATTTTAAGAACACTTTCACTGCAGATTTGACAAAACAAAAGAAGGTATCAACTGAGATTTCTAAGGATAGATACAGCACTTGACCTATGGTTTAGGAATCTGAGGCCATGGCTACACTGGTGCTTTACAGCGCTGCAACTTTCGCGCTCACGGGTGTGAAAAAAACACCCCCCTGAGTGCTGCAAGATACAGCGCTGTAAAACCTCAGTGTAAACAGTGCCGCAGCGCTGGGAGCGCGGCTCCCAGTGCTGCAAGCTACACCCGTAGAGGATGTGGAGTACATGCAGCTCTGGGAGACATGACATGGGCAGCATTATCTCCTGCAAATTGTAACCAGACTTGTTTGAGTGATTGACTGAAGTAGGATTGAGTGGACTTGTATGTGCTAAAGTTTTACATTGTTTTGGTTTTGAGTGCAGTTATGTAACAAAAAATATCTAAATTTGTAAGTTTGGACTTCCTGTAAGTATGGCCTGCTTTCCTTGTTCGAGCTAGCTAGATTAAAGCTTGCTTGGAAATATCTATACATGCTGCAAGTCACACCTCTGACTATAGTGTAAGATGTACCCTAAGTCTCTCAATGCCTTAATTCCTCATCTGTAAAATAAGGATATTATCACCTCCCACCCTCACAGAGGTGTTATGAAGATAAATATATTAAAGATTGTGAGGTGCTCAGTTACAGTAATAAGTGACAAACATAGAGAGGAGGGACAGGTGTTTTTGGGGTCTTTTCTGAGGGTTTCTAAAAATTCCTCTTTATCATAGGGACAAATTCTGTCCTTATATACATTCACAACTGCCATTAACTTCCATAACTATTGATAGTCTTGATAGAAAAAGAGCACTGCTCATACTAACTTTGATGCAAATTATTCACATTTAAAATAAGCCGAATGTGGGGGTGGGGAAACAAACTCAGTTGCATAGCCTAGTTTTTTTCAGAGGTGTTGAGCACCTGCTTGCAGGACTGGTCCTCCAATTCTCACCGCACAGTTGGAGTTCCTATGTGTGGATTCATCAAACTTACAAAGAGAGTAAGGTTACTTCTAATTGTGGTCTCTAACCTGACTCTTTTCTATTTGCAGCTGTTTTTATGAATAGCATATCTGGATGGCTGAACTATTCATTTGTAAAGTTGCCTTCTTTCAGAGATGACTTATTTGGATTAGATATTATACACCCTAGCAATACGTCTGCTTTTTTAAAATGCCTGCCTTTTGTTTTAGATTTCCATTATCATTCTAATAACATTGTGCAGTTCTCGCTACTCTTGTTCAATCCTTTTCACTTCATGCTGCCATTTTTTGCAAATTGCAAACAAATGGAGTTGTTCTAAATGTGGTACTATTCAATTTCACTCACCACTTCCCAGTCTGGAGACACAGCAAAGTTCACTTTTTTTTTTCTCCTTACTGCTGTCTTGCCCTGTGATTCCCTTTCCGTTCTGAAAAGGCTTGATCATTTTGCAGTTCTTTCTATCTTTATCGTCGCTACATGAATAGGAACACTAGAGATGCAATTGTGCTAACCCTGTTGCATATACAAGTAATGCTACACTCAGTTAGATACTGTTCCTATCACAAATAATCTTTTTAACCAGTTCTTTATTCACTGGCATGCGCTACCCTAGAACTTTGTAGCTTATAGCTTTAATAGAAAGCTGTCATTGTTTCCACTGGCATTTGCAGTATTATATTCAAGAAGACTCATCACACTAGAGCTGGCCCACAAATTATGGGAATAAGGATTTATTCTGCAGGTTTTAAAGGAGCTGTGCACTGATGTCATGCTCTGCCACCAACGCATACTGCTATGGGGATGAGCACAGGGATGCTAAATGCAAGGAGGAATTGGATAAAAATCCCTGCAGCAAATGAGAGGAGCAAAATGTTTTGTCATCCTTAATAAAAATCAACATCTGTTTGTTACAGTTGTATGTGCCAGACAATTGAGGTTTTTCTAAAAGCTGTTCACAGAAAACTCTGGATTGTGTGAAAGACACTCAGGAAAACATGCCAAACTAACCTCCTCTTCTCCTTTATTGTGGCACCAATAGCTAAGTAACAAGTCAATTGTATGGTTTCAGAGTAGTAACTGTGTTAGTCTGTATCCACAAAAAGAATAGGAATACTTGTGGCACCTTAGAGACTAACAAATTTATTGTAGCATAAACTTTCGTGGGCTACAGCTCACTTCATCGGATGCATGTAGTGGAAAATACAGAAGGAAGATATATATATACACAGAGAACATGAAACAATGGGTGTTACCATACACATTATAAGGAGAGTGATCAGTTAAGGTGAGCTGTTGTCAGCAGGAGAGAAAAAATGCGATATATGCCATCATGTGCCAGCAATGTCCCTCTGCCATGTACATTGGCCAAACCGGACAGTCTCTACATAAAAGAATAAATGGACACAAATCAGATGTCAAGAATTATACCACTCAAAAACCAGTTGGAGAACACTTTAACCTCCCTGGCCACTCGATTACAGACCTAAAAGTCGCAATATTACAACAAAAAAACTTCAGAAACAGAGTTCAAGGAGAGACTGCTGAATTAGAATTAATTTGCAAATTGGACACCATTAAATAAGGTTTGAATAAAGACTGGGAGTGGATGGGCCATTACACAAAGTAAAACTATTTCCCCGTGCTTATCTTTCCCCCCACTCCCCCCCCTGCATTTCCTTATATTTCCTTGTCAAATACTGGAAATGGGCCATTTTCATTACCGCTACAAACAGTTATTTTTCTCTCCTGCTGACAACAGCTCACCTTAACTGATCGCTCTCCTTATAATGTGTATGGTAATACCCACTGTTTCATGTTCTCTGTGTATATATATATATTTTCCTTCTGTATTTTCCACTACATGCATCCGATGAAGTGAGCGGTAACCCACGAAAGCTGATGTTACAATAAATTTGTTAGTCTCTAAAGTGCCACAAGTACTCCTAAGTCAATTGTACAACTCCACAGTATTCTATAGTAATGTTCCACCACTCTACAATATACAATGTTAGATCAATTGGATCCAAACAGGCAGACATTTGGGACCTTTGGCAGTTACGAAAGTAAGTGGGACACCATGTGGGCACAAAGGCCTGCTCAGGTGGAACCAAGTGCAAGGCTGTGACCGTGAGAAAGTGAAGGTCCTGCAGCCAGTAAAGGGTTAAATAGATCCCTGCCTGTGTCATTGCTGCTTGGGGCAGCATATATGAGAAAGAGGAAGCTAACAGCATCTGCTTTCCTGGGATAGTTGAAGCAGGGAAAGCTTCTGGGGATTACTTACAACTAGCATTTTCAACTGAGTTGTTTGTATTGTGTGACCTAGTGAACAGTAAACAAATCCCTGAGAAAGAGACTTTAAAAGGACTTGGGCATGGTGATGGATTCCTTTCCCTGGCTGGTGAAACAGCCCACCAGTTTACATGGCTCTTAGCCCCAATTTATGGCAGACCGAATACTTACGCAAAAAGCCCAGTAAGCACCAGATGACCGGAAGCAGGATTTGTCACCAGGAACAGCTTTTTCCTTTAATTACAAATAGAAATGTTTCTTTGTTTCACAGATTAACAAACAGTCTTCAGATGTATGTTTTAGGGAAGGCTCTGACTGGTGAAAGGATGGTTTCTCACTGTACCAGATGAGAAAGGGAGGGGCAGCCTAGGAGAGAGAATTGGCTAGCCATAAGAAATGGGCTAAGCAAAGGGACTGAGGGAGGTCAGGTTGGGAGAAATGAGACCTGAACTGTAAGCAGGAAAAACAATGTTACTCAGTGATTAGGGCCACTACTGTGGAATACTTGCACTTGTTAATATGGGATAATGGCACATTGGGGTACATTCTCAGTACCTTTGTCTCCAACTTTGATATGCACCCCCAACCCTGCCCCCCCCCCCCACACACACACTGTTCACAGTTGTATTGGCTCCTTGGTACCATCTCTTTCTTCCCCCAGGACCCATCTGAGCCCTCTCAGCACATACAGAGTCCATGCTGGGTGAAAGGGAAGTGATTGGGAAGGCTGAGGTGATGTTTGAAAGGGTGGATGTTATCCCCCCATCTAATGTCACTGAATTTATTTGGAAAAAGGTACATAAGAATGGCTATACTGGATCATACCAAAGGTCCATCTAGCCCAGTGTCCTGTCTTCCAACAGTGGTCAATGCCAGGTGCCCCAGAGGGAATGAAGAGTTGAAGGTAATATAGTAGAGCACTAAAGAGTATTACCTTTTATTTACACACACACACTCTCTCACTCACTGTAGTGCTGAGGCCTGCTGTGACCAGCAGGGTGTCATTGTTAGTACAACTCCAATATGGCTGCACTGCCAAGGAGTTGGATGAGGAGAGGGCTACCAGTGTCTAGAGCTGGTGTGGAGACACACGGACCCAGATCCTCAAAGGTATTTGAGCACCTAAATAGCTTTGAGGATCTGAGCCATGATCTCTCTGCAGATGGCTCTTGCCTCACCTGAATCCAGGGTCCTGGGACAATTTGTATAGTGGGGCTGCTGAAAGCCATTGAACCAAACTGTAGATACTGTATATAATGAAAACCATTTCAAGTCAGGGGTGTAGCAGCACCCCTTGTTCCAGCACTTATGTCTGAATCCTCCAGGATCTGCTAGGTTTGCGGGCAGAACTCAAACTCTTTTCTGTAGACAAGCTATACCTTCCTCCCAGGAAATAATGTGGGGGAATCTCCCTGAGGAAACCCTGGTTTCCTCCCTGAAAGTCCCTCCCATGGCTGTTAACACAGGAGTTGATTATCACACCTATTAGGTAAGTGCAGCAAAATACTCAGGTTTGTCTCTGCAATTTAGTGGCAGGTGCAAAAATAGGAGCAGAAATTTCACCCACAAAAGGGAGTCTACCCTTCATTTTAAAGTGTTTATACATTCCACATAGGTCTCACCATGCACCTATCATTAATATCATTAATCATAATGTCCAGTGGCCAACAAAAATATCCTCTTTGGGGAAGAGCAAAACAGTGCTGAAAGGTCAATGGAAGTAACAGCATGAATTATAATGGCAGGCAATTAGACCTGCTAGAGTATCAACAAGGTACCCCACACCTTCAAAAAACAATCACAGGATGCTAGATCAAAGAATGCACCCAAAGGGTAAATGAGCTCAGTGGAGTCTCTAGCTGACTGACAACTATAGCAAATACTGTGGCTACAAGTGCCTGCACCTTATTGATAATAGTGGGAGGGCCCTGCTCCAAGGCTTCAGTTAAGGAATCCCCAGTACCATCTATGGATAGTGAAAAGGATATTTCCTACCAGTGCACTGTTAGTTTTGGGAGGGGTTGCATAAGGATTTTTCACATGCCATAGGAGACCATGAGAGCAAATGTAGTTAAAATTAGCAGTCCAAATCCTCCCCATATAATGCACCATTCCATCAAGGTTTGAGGGGTTAGGATGTAATGGCTCATTATATGCTGAGGATTTGGATTCGTAATTTTAACATTTGTTTTCATGATCTCCTATGGCATGTATGAAATCCTTATGCTTGACAATCTGTCCCACCTTGTGTTTAGCTCAGACACTCTGATTACTTTCTCCAGATCTAAAAAAGAGCTCTGCAGCTTGAAAGCTTGTCCCTTTTACCAACAGAAGTTGAGACAGTACTCGATATTACCTTATCTACCTTGTCTCTTTCATTTTCTACAGAAATCTTTCAAAAAAAAATTTTTTTTGTATCAAGTTGGTTCCACATGAGTTAAATCCCAAGAGTTACCATATGATTATGATATATCACAAGATACCATGGCATTTTATAGAGTAGCTCCAGCCTACTCCGGGGAGTGACTTTGTCACTTCTCATATCATGTGTGATATCATGAGGAAAATCAGCAGCTAGCTTTTATCACTACTGTGTTTCTTTTGTGCTCTAGTTCTGTAAAAGGATAAATTACAGGCATTACTGAGCCTTCACAGCTTGTAATAGCTTTTTAAAGATTTGTGGAGGAGTGAAGGAATGTTGCATCATACGTATAGACTTTCCTTCTGATGCATGTGCTTCAATATCCAGTAGCCAAACTAAAATCATATTTGTACATGAGCTTGTGTCATGTTATTGATTTGAACTGGGACCATACAGAATATGGTTGCAACCAAAGTCCTGTAGTGGCACCAAATCTTGTATAAAGGAGGTCAAATAAGGTGTCTAAGACAAGGTTATGGTTTGCTGTTATGATTATGCTGTCTATATGTGTGTATCAATTTTGTAGTTGAAGTTATGAATATTGGCTCTATACTGTCTGTGTTTCAAACTTATGCTATGCTTCTGGGTGACACCCCAGACAAGTTGGTGTCAGCTCCGCCTAGCCTGCTTGATGGCCCATTAAGGACCATCAGCTATACAATTAACCCATTGAGAGAAGGCAGATATGCCTTGTAACTCAGCAAAGTATTCAGGAATTTGCCCATGTGACTCCAGATTCCATTTTGCTGTAATTTTCCAAAGTAAGAACAAAGAGGAGTTCTTACATCTGGAAAAGACTAAGAGGGTATGGCTACACTGGCACTTTACAGCGCTGCAACTTTCGCGCTCAGGGGTGTGAAAAAACACCCCCCCTGAGCGCTGCAAGATACAGCACTGTAAAGCCTCAGTGTAATCAGTGCTGCAGCGCTGGGAGCACGGCTCCCAGCGCTGCACGCTATACCTGTAGAGGATGTGGTTTACATGCAGCGCTGGGAGAGCTCTCTCCCAGCGCTGGCACTCCGACCACACTCACACTTCAAAGTGCTGCCGCGGCAGTGCTGCGGGAGCACTGCTGCGGCAGCGCTTTGAAATTTCAAGTGTAGCCGTACCCTCAAACACTGATGCCTCATCTCTATCTGGTCTTCAAACCTGCTTCTTACCTCTGGAGGGACTTTGCTACAAACGGAAGCTCTACACAAAGGACTGAATGACCCATCCCAGCTGTGGATGTACTCCAGAGACTTGATTTGAACCTGCAGTTTATTCTATCACTGCTACAAGCCTGAACCAAGACTTTGCCATTGCTGTATGCAATTGATTCCATTTAACCAATTCTAGCTCTCATCTATATCTTTTTCCTTTTATGAATAAACCTTTAGACTTTAGATTCTAAAGGACTGGCAACAGCGTGATTTGTGGGTAAGATCTGATTTGTATATTGACCTGGGTCTAGGGCTTGGTTCTGTAGAATCGAGAAAACCTTTTTTCTTTTACTGGGGTGTTGGTTTTCATAATCATTCATCCCCATGACAAGTGACACTGGTGGCGATACTGGGAAACTGGAGTGTCTAAGGGAATTGCTTGTGGGACTTGTGGTTAGCCAGTGGGATGAGACCAAAATCCTCTTTGTCTGGCTGGTTTGGTTTGCCTTAGAGGTGGAAAAACCCCAGCCTTGGGCTGTAACTGCCTTGTTTTAAGCAATTTGTCCTGAATTGACACTCTCAGTTGGGTCCTGCCAGAACCAACATCATTACAGCTTGTTTCCATTTTGGTCTTATGTGTGCAATGTAGAGACACAACACTGCAATTTACAGTGCATGGGCAGACCACTGGGACTGTCTACAGACAGTGTTTCTCAAATGTGGCCACCATGGCCACATTTGGCCACCATGGGCTTTTCTTGTGACCACAGCCTCCTGGGTGGTGATTGGGGGATGCAAAGTAGCAGTCCCTCCCCCTCTCTGGTGCTCCTGGATGCCCCGCCTTGGCATTGGTTGCTGGAGCTGTCAGCAGGGGTTGGGTCCTGCCTCCCTCTTGAGATACCTGAGGCACGATGCTGAAGGAGCAGGCAGCTGGTGAGTTCTGTACCTTCCCAGGGGTGGTGGGGCCGAGGCTTTGAGCTTCATCCCAAGGCTCTAGATGCATGGCTTCAGGCTCCAACCCTGGGCTCAAGCTTTGGGTTTCAGCCCCAGGCTTCAGCCGCATGGCTTCAGGCTCTGTCCCTGGGCCCCATCCTCTGGCTGCAGGGCTTTGGGCTCTGGCTGTGAGGCTTCAGGCTCCAGTCCCCCCACTGCCTCCCCCATACCCCCCCATAGCTCCTGGCCCCTGATGCCTCCCTCAACCCTCCATCCAGGGCTTAATTTGTCCCCAGGCTAGCCAGGGCTGAATAAGTCTGCTGTGAAAAGTGATATTTGTATGTTTGTTAATATCATTTTCACAAAAGACTTACTAGCTAGCAAGTTACAATGACTTGGACATGTATATGTGCATATTTATTTGGTTTTCCTAAAGCTAAGTATTTTAGGAAAAAGTGTGAGCGTGGGCCACCCGCAAGAGTGAGGCCACCAAAAAACTTGTCTTGAGAACCCCTGCAGTAGTCTGCCCATGCATTGTAGATTGCAGGGTTGGGGCCTAATTTTATGCTAAGCATTCTAGCATACAACCTCTAGGCTGCATCAAATAAAACCCTCCAATTTCCACTTCTGAACTTCCATTTGTAAGTCCCTTTATTTTCAGATAGACAAATCCATTTAGAGCTGCAGTCCTGCCTGGGCGGAAACATATGACATCCCCTGAACAGTTATGCAAATTCTAGCTGTGTAATGGAGGTATGCAGTATCAACAGGTACATCCATTAAGAATACACATCTCCTATTAATAGACAAAATTGGTTCATATTGTCTCCAGTTTTCAATATTACAAATAGAACAGTGAAGTTTTAAGTCATGCAGATAGGAGTTGTTGTAGCTATTCCACTTGAGTATGCAAACAAACTAATTATTTATGCAGCAGGTAAATGCTAGTGTAAAGTATTTTGAAAGCCAGATATGCCAGTAAAACTTTAAAAGTCATTACAAAGCATGAAAAAAAACTTATAGCTTTACAGTAGAACCTCAGAGTTATGAACACCAGAGTTACGAACTGACCAATCAACCACACACCTCATTTGGAACCGGAAGTACACAATCAGGCAGCAGCAGAGACCAAAAAAAAAAAAAGCAAACACAGTACAGGACTGTGTTAAAAGTAAACTACAAAAAAAAAGGGAAAGCAGCATTTTTATTCTGCATAGTAGAGTTTCGAAGCTGTATTACGTCAATGTTCAGTTGTAAATTTTTGAAAGAACAACCATAACATTTTGTTCAGAGATAGGAACATTTCTGGGCACATCTACATGGGCAAAGTTACAGGCACTGGCAGTTACAGCACCTCTCAGATAGTGCTGAAGGAAAACCACTGTTGTGTATTCACACTGACAGCTACCTGAGCAATAATGTGTTCACACTTGCGGCACTTGAGATGCTATTCAAAGCGGTGAACTCTGGGCAGCTCTCCCACAAAGCACCTCTTTCTCTTTTGCCACTAAGACTTGTGGGAAGGTAGAAGGGATCGCAGGGCATCCTGGATCCTGTCCCAATGCCCCGTGATGCATTGCTTCGCATCCAGGGCCAGCTCTAGGCTGGTGCATTCCAAGCATATGCTTGAGGTGGCCCTTTTGAAGGGGTGGCATTCCGGCCCTTTGGGGGCAGCACTTTTGAAGGGATGGCACTCTGGTTTTATTTTTTTTGTTTTTTCTTTTTTTTTGCTTGGGGAGGCAAAAAACCTGGAGCCGGCCCTGTCAAGATTCCTTCCCCACTCTGAACTTTAGGGTACAGATGTGGGGGACCTGCATGAAAAGCTCTAAGCTCAATTAACAGCTTAGATCTGGTCTGGCTGCCACCCCACCCCAAACACTCCCTTCCCTGGGTAGCCTTGAGAGACTTCACCAGTTTCCTGGTGAACACAGATCTAAACCCCTTGGATCTTAAAATAAGGAGAAATTAGCCATTCCCCCTCCTTTCTCCCACCAACTCCTGGTGGATCCAGATCCAACCCCCTTGGATCTAAAAACAAGGAAAAATCAATCAGGTTATTTAAAAAAAAAGGCTTTTACTTACAGAAAAGAAAGGTAAAAGAAAACCTTCTGGGAGAGATTAGCATACCAGCTACTCTCACAGACAACACATTCAAAACACAAGAGATGTTCCCCTGGGCAAAACTTAATTACACCAGTGAAAATACCCAAATACCCAATTTGATTCTTCCTCTAATTGCACAAGACAGATTACAAAGAAATAAACATAAACCTATTTATTCCTTTCTAAAACTTACTACTCTGATAAGAGGCTGGTTCCTTGATCTTTTTCACTTCGGCTGAAAACTGAAAACTGACTAAACAATGGAAACTTCACTCCTTTCTTTTGAAACATCTTGTTCCCCCATTGGTTCCTCTGGCCAGGTGTCAGCTAGGCTAAGTGAACTTCTTAACCCTTTACAGGTAAAAGAGGCATTAACCCTTAACTATCTGTTTATGACAGACCCTGTTTGCATCCCAGCAATCCCTGTGCTTCCATCTGCATTTGGCATCATCTTTCAGCTGTTTGTGTACTGCGCACCCTGCCCTGCCTCTTTCTGGCTGCAGGAATGGATCCTGAGCTGTTGACAAAAATGCTGTTCACACTGACCAACATGTCACGAGTGGCAGTAGGTGCTATACTTCAGCATGGCCAAACTGCAGAGGGGGATGGGTGTTGAGTGCAGTGGGTACTGGGAGTCCCCACTGCTGGACTGTGACAGGGAGTAGAATGCTGTGGGCAGAGAGGGGAGCCAGGAGGTTGATAACAGTGTGTTGATGATGTATTTGTGGGGGGAGCTTGGGAAACAGTTTTGCGACAGCGGCTGCAGGGGAGGGCAGGCACGGAGCTGCTCAGTTTGAAGAGCTAGTGTTTCCTGGAGCGTGTCCACTTGGTGCTCCATAACTGTTAAGAACCACACTGTGGCTTCTTTCTAGTGTGCCACGTTCTCCTTTCATTTCTTCTTCTTGCTGTCCTGCCATTCCTTCAATTCCTTTTTCTCAGCAGTGGACTGCATCATAACCTTACGTATAAAGTCCTCCTTAGTTCTTTTTGGACACTTTCTAATTCTGCTCAACCATTCTGCTGCCGATAAGGGAGGCTGGCCTCGCAAGGTCATCTCTGTGAAGTTTAAATGCAACATTTTACAAAAGCAGTATTGTTTGCAACACAGACAACACTGTTTCAGTGCTTTAAAACACAGCCAGTACTCACACGCCTGTCACTAACTGGCTGACCCCAGGCAACCACACATAAGCCACAAGACCCCCAAAATGAGGAGTAGCCGGAGGGGCAGGGTAAATCACTATTCCCGGACCCTGCTGTACACTGGGCACATGGCTCTTGGGCACTCAGGGAGAGCCAGCACTGTGGGTACGGGCCTGATCATCATTCCTGTTCCCACACTTTCCACAGGAGGTGATCATTTTGGAAGATATTTCGCTGCTGAGGGTGAGCAGGGAATCAAGAAAGGGTCTTCTCCATGCATGCAGCTTCCGCCCTGTGTGTAGCTATGATCATCCCTCCGTGACAGCACACGGGTGTGAGAAAGTTACCGTTAATGGGGCAAGAAACAAAGCAGCTCTGCCAAGGAACCTGGAGGAGCAGATTGCCAAGTATCTCCATGAAATTTTCCTGGAGATCTCTGAGGGAGATTCACATGAAGCGAGGGAGTGTATCAACAGCCTATTCCACCACTAAGACTAGGCATGTGGTGGGAGAGAAGTCTGCTTTCTGCAACCCTCCTGCCCCTAAAACTCGCTTCAGCAATTCCCCAAATCAGATCAACTTACCAGGGACCTCCTCTCCTGTTTGTGCTTCACCAAGATCCGACTGCTGTGACTGGCTAGGCTCCTCCGGGGTAGAAAAGATCTCTGACTGCATGCATCTCTAGCCTCCAAGCCATCCTCTGTCTCTAGTTCCCCCTCTCCCTCTTCATCCAAGTGCCTTCTCCTGGCTTGGTCCACTTTCAACTGGCAACAAAGCCAACAAAGTATCCACAGGGGACTTCACAATGGAGGTGGAGTCACCACTGAGTATCGCATCAAGCTCTTTGTAGAACTGGCAGCTTGTGGGCACAGGACCAGAGCAGCAGTTTGCCTCCCATGCCTTGAGGTAGGCATTCTACAGCTCCTTCACTTTGACCCTGTACTGCAATGTGTCCCAGTAATGACCCTTTTCTATCATGCATCTAGAAATCTGTCCATAGGTATCATAATTCCTATGGCTGGAGTGCAGCTGGGACTGTACTTCCTCCTCTCCTCAAATGCCAATGAGGTCCAGAAGCTCTGCATTGCTCCAAGGGGGAGATCGCCTGGTGCGTGGAGCAGGCATGGCCACCTGGAAAGATGCGTTGAGACCACTGCACACATCACCAAGCAAACAGGAAGGGAACTTTCAAATTTGCAAAGGAATGTATGGGGTGAGGCGGACGGTTGGTCACCTGAGGGCAGGGCAGTAGAGTTCAAACCAATGGCCAGAAAGGTGAGAACAGACATTATCGGACACCTCCTGGAGGCCAATAGCAGCGCTGTAATCACCATGGTGTCTACACTGGCACTGCAGCGCTGTAGCCCCGGTGGAGAAAGCTCTACGCCTCTTGTCGGGGTGGTTTTTTAAGAGCACTGCATTTGTGCAGTTTCTGCGCACTGAGTGGCTTGGCAGTGTGTACACCTCGGGAGTTACAGCACTCAAAGCTGCTTTACTTGCCGTTCCTGAGGTGTTCGTAACTCTGAGGTTCTACTATACAATATTTAACTATGCCTTCATATATAGTGAATGTAGTATATCTGAGAATAGCATTCCATTCAAGCATACCTTAAAAGGATGTAGGCAGAATAAAAAATCTCTTTGATATAATGAAGCATTTTATCTTAACATGGTAACCCATTGTGACAGAGCTGCAAACTTTATAATCTTAATCAGAAATATGCACTGTGGTATTGTTTCAAAACACACATTAATGAAGATATCACTGGAGTTAAATAAGCAGTAGAACTGGTTGAATGCTGTTCACAAATAGTTTGACATGGTTCTGCGTATTTGTTTTCAGATACATTTGTGAACGAAGTTTCTCTTAATATTCCATCATGGATTTATGCAGCTGAACAATATTCAGAACTCCACATAGCTCATATTCATCAAATACATTATTTGTGATTTTCCCCAGGAATTGGCAAATAATTTTTTACACTTCTGCTGTTCAGTCAGGTCTTTGAACAGGTGCCAGATTATTTTTCTTGTTGCATTTACCAACTTTATGACTCACAAAGAAACTGTTTTCCCATGCATCAGAAGGTTGAAAATTGGACAAATTTTCTTTAGCGCAAGAAAAATGATGTTGCTACCATAATTTTGCTGGGTTTGTGCATGTAATAAATACCCAGGTTAGCTGTATGCTTACTCTCCCAAAGAAATGAAAGGGAGACATTCACCATAAACAGAAACTTATTTCTAAAATCCATGTTAATATCACTTTTTCTGTTTTTTTTATTCCAGTACCATCTTTGTCTGGTATGATTTGTAGAGAGGCACCTCTTCAGCATGCCTTGCTAGCCACAGATTCCATTATGAGTTTAATAATTGACTATTCAATAGACCATTGGTGCATTTTTATCTGGAACTAGTTCACCTTTGCATCAGCCTGAATGTACAGTCAATTACAGATGTGATCTCACAAGTGCTGCAAGGGCCACATTTGTTATTCAGTCCAGGTCTGTTAAAAGTTATATCCATGCCAGGCACTGCTTGGAAAATATCCTAACACATGTAAACTACTATGCAGAAACAATGATTTATTAAAGTAGATGATTCATCAGAATATACCTCGAACCTTTATTGGGAAAGTTGTACCTCACCTTATGCTCTTCAAATCAGCTACTGAATTATCCAGGGCTATACATCACAGATTAACATGACAAATAAACTACTTGCAACTGTAAACTGAAGCAAACTTTGCAGTAAACTTGATGTTATTCATACATATTAATCTCTCTGCAGCAGAAAAGTACAGGAAAGTCCCCATTGTCTTATGTACACCTGTTGTCCCACTTTTATCGATCAAAATTTATGAATTCTGGAGATACTGCAAACTCAGCAAAAATGGTGCATAATAAAGAGGTCACTTACAAGTATATGATGATCAGTCTCATCACAGAGCAGCATGTTTGCCACCTTTTTATACGCTGATCCAAAGCTCATTGAAGTCAATGGAAGGACTTCAGTAGGCTTTAGATAACACCCTAAACGAGTACCCCGGGACAGACAGCCGACTGCGACCCAACATCGTCGTGACGGACGCAGAAAAGAAGAAGGTCCTCCTGGTAGACATCACGGTGCCTTTCGGAAACCGGTCCCCTGCCTTCCACGAGGCCCGAGCACGGGAGTCGAAGTATGCCTCGCTGGCTGAGACCCTGAGAGCCCAGGGCTACAATAATAATGGGAGCCCTGGGCTCATGGGACCCCCACAACGAGCCAGTTCTGAGAGCATGAGGGGTCGGTCGACACTACGCTCGGCTCATGAGACAGCTCATGGTGTCTGACACCATCAGGTGGTCCAGAGACATTTATATCGAACACATCACCGGACACCGCCAATACCACACTGAGTAATTGAGACAGCCGACCAGGGAAATAACCCACTTCCTTCCCTAAGTGACCAAGGGACTCATCCCACCCATGTACCTATCCGCTTCACTGATACTGACTTGGACTCCTTATTCATTCCATGGGTGGCAAACCCGAGCCTACTTATTCACTGACACTTTAAAAACTCTTGCACCCTAATCTGGGTCTATGCCAGTTATGCAATATATATGTATTTTTTTCCATCCTTCCAAACGATATCTGTAACCCCCCATAACCCAAGCCTGACCCCAGATGTATAGTACCTTCCCTCTCAATCTGTGTATATTTCATTTCAAACATTTATTTTAATAAAAATTTTAAATCTTTACTTGTTTAGATCACAGTCCTAATCAGTTCAATGGGAGTGTTGTCAAGGAATGTAGGATGACAGGCACATCTAATAGATTTTTCACCCAATTAACTTTACTGACAAAGGAACAAGAAGATCTATTCCTCCCTCAAGAAAACTTGCCCTTAAATTGTAGTTAGACATGGAGACCAAACTAGTCTTTCACCCTAGAGGTTATTTCTCCAGCATAAAGTTGAAGTGCACTAGTAGAACAATGTGGGAAGTTTGCACTAACATGGCATATGCTCTGCTCTGTGGTTAAATAGAAGACTCATAGAAATACAGGGCTAGAAGGGACCTTGAGAAGTCATCTAGTCCAGCCCTCTGTGCTGAGGAAGGACCAAGTATACCTAGACTATTCCTGTTAAGTGTTTGCCCAACCCATTCCTAAAAACTTCCAGTGATGGGGATTCCACAACCTACCTGGAAGACTATTGTAGTGCTTAAAAATTATCCCCTGACCTGAGCCCCTGCCTGCACTCTGCATCCCAACCCCCTGCCCTGAGCCCCCTTAGTAATGTCAAGATATACCACATCAGTGGGATCCCCGATCGGCCAAACCTGTGGATGAGGCAGGTAAACAAACTGGCCCGGCCCACCAGGGGCTTTTTTTGAACAAGTGGTAGATCGGCTTTGAGAACCACTGACCTAAACTACTCCTGCTGCAATTTAAGCCCATTGCTTCTTGTCCTATCCTCAGAAGTTAAAGAGAACAATTTTTCTCCCTCCTCTTTGTAATAACCTTTTATGTGCTTGAAAACTATTATCATGTCCCTCTCACTTGTTTTTTCTCCAGACTAAACAAACCCAATTTTTTCAGTATTCCCTCAGAGGTCATGTTTTTAGACCTTAAATCATTGTTTTCATCAACTCTGAAAAGGCCTTTGATAGCATCGAGTTCAACGCAATATTAAAGGCGCTCGCAGAGCAGGGCATTAACATGCAGTACATCAGTTTGTTGAAGGAAGCGAATACTGGATGTACAATACACATTACTCTGGCTGTGAAAAAAGCTAATGCGGTCTTGGGATGCATCAGGCGAGGTATTTTCAGTAGAGATAAGGAGGTGTTAGTACCATTATACAAGGCACTGGTGAGACCTCATCTGGAATACTGTGTGC
>NC_133776.1:42724070-42754975 GCF_003597395.2 Chelonoidis abingdonii
AAACTTCCTGTATAGCCAGTTTATATCCATTTGTTCTTGTGTCCACTTGGTACTGAGCTTAAATAACTCCTTCCCTCCCCTGATTTTATCTCTCTGATCTATTATAGAGAGCAATCATATCCCCTCAGCCTTCTTTGGTTAGCTAAACAAGCAAGCTCTTTGAGTCTCCTTTCATATGAGACAGTTTTCCATTCCTCGGATTCATCCTAGTAGCCCTTCTCTGTTCTTGTTCCAGTTTGAATTCATCCTTCTTAACATGGGAAGACCAGAATTGCAAAGGTTTCTAACCATCAGAGGAGTGAAGTTCTGGAACAGCCTTCCAAGGGCAGTAGTGGGGGCAAAAGACATATCTGGCTTCAAGACTAAGCTTGATAAGTTTATGGAGGGGATGGTATAATGGGATAGCCTAACTTTAGAAATTAATTTGTCTTTGACTACTAGCAGTAAATATGCCCAATGGCTTGTGATGGGATGTTAGATGGGGTGCAATGTGGGTTACTACAGAGAATTCTTTCCTGGGTGTCTGGCTGGTGAGTCTTGCCCACATCCTCAGGGTTTAGCTGATTGCCATATCTGGGGTCGGGAACGAATTTTCCTCCAGGGCAGATTGGCAGAATCCCTGGGTTTTTTTTGCCTTCCTTTGTAGTGTGGGGCACGGGTCACTTGCTGGAAGGTTCTCTGCACCTTGAAGTCTTTAAACCATGATTTGAGGACTTCAGTGGCTCAGACACAGGTTTGATACAGGAGTGGGTGAGTGAGATTCTGTGGCCGGCATTGTGCAGGAGGTCAGACTAGATGATCATAATGGTCCATTATGACCTTAAAGTCTATGATTCTATGATTACTCCTTGAAACTCCCCTCCGCATCCCAATCAAAAGAGGCGTAAAGCAAGGAGATACGATTTCACCGAAACGATTTACCACCTGCCTTGAAATGGTTATGAACAAGATCAATTGGAGGAGTGGTGTTAATATAAATGGAGAAAGATTATCTCACCTTCAATTTGCGGATGACATTGTACTAATTGCTGAAAGCACCAACCAACAGCAGAGCATGCTACAAAGACTCGACAAGAAAAGCAGTCAGGTTGGTCTGAAAATGAACCATTGCGAAACAAAATACATGCGATCAGATGTCTTACGAAAAGCCTGAATAATGGTAACAGGAGAAGAAATTGAAGAAGTGAAACAGTACATATTTTGGGGCCAAGAATTTAATTTGCTCCAAAACATGAACGGAGAACTCTCGCGAAGGATTCGGGCAGGATGGTGTGTGTTTAATTCCACCAAGGACATCTTCAAAGGAAAAATTGACAAGACCACTTGTACAAATATCTTCAATTCAACAGTGCTGCCAGCCATGCTGTATGGCAGTGAAAAGTGGACTCTGATGAAGAGAGAAGAACAGCAGCTGTCAGTAGCTGGAAGGGCAATGGAATGAGCTATGTTGGGAATTACCCTTCTGGATCGTATCCCAAATGAAATGATTAGCGAATGCAGCAGTGTGAAAGATATTGTCATGGAAAGCAGATATAATAAGATACGATGGGCGGACCATGTAGCACGGTTCACAGCCAATAGGTGGACCGCAATCATTACTGAGTGGTACCCGCGAGAACAGAAAAGACCACATGGTTAACCTCCAAGAAGATGAGAAGATGACATTGTTAAATGTTTCAGACGAATGTGGAGAAGAAACGCAAGAATGCAAGAAGAATGGCGAACGTGTGGTGATCGACACAGTCTTAATGACAGCTGAAGACCGATTGATACAGATAATCCAGGTGAAATCATTTTTTTGCTCTCCTCTTGACTTTCTCCAGTTTGTCCACATCTTTCCTGAAATGTGGCACCCGGAACTGGACACAATATTCCAGTTGAGGTCTAATCAGTGCAGGGCAGAGTGGAAGAATTATGTCTTGTGTTTTGCTTACAACACTCCTGCTAATACATCCCAGAATGATGTTCGCTTTTTCTGCACCACTGTTACTCTGTTGACTCATATTTAGCTTGTGGTCTACTATGACTCCTAGATCCCTTTCCGCAGTACTTCTTCCTAGGCAGTCATTTCCCATTTTGTATGTGTGCAACTGATTGTTCCTTCCTAAGTGGACTACTTTGCATTTGTCTTCATTGAATTTCATCCTATTTACCTCAGACCATTTATCCTGTTTGTCCAGATCATTTTGAATTTTAATCCTATCCTCCAAAGCACTTGCAACCCCTCCCAGCTTTCTATAATCCACAAACTTTGTAAATGTACTCTCTATGCCATTATCTAAATCATTGATGAAGATGTTGAACAGAACCGGACCCAGAACTGATCCCTGTGGAACGCCCACTTGTTATGCCCTTCCAGCATGTCTGTGAACCATTGATGACTATTCTCTGAGAACGATTTTCCAATCAGTTATGCACCCACCTTATAGTAGCTTCATCTAGGTTGTATTTCCCTAGTTTGTTTACGAAAAAGTCATGCAAGACAGTATCAAAAGCCTTAGGCCTTGGCTACACTGGAGAGTTGCGGCGCTGGTGGTGGCTTTACAGCACTGCAACTCACTCACCGTCCACACTTGCAAGGCACATCCAGCGCTGAATCTCCCTGGCTACAGGGCTGACTGTACTCCACCTCTGCCTGGGGAATAACGACTGTAGCGCTGGTGATGCAGCACTGCTCCGCCAGTGTGGCCACCAAAAGCACTGTTATTGGCCTCCAGAGGTATTTGGAGGTATCCCAGAATGCCTGTTCAGCCACTCTGCTCATCAGTTCGAACTCTACTGCCCTGGCCTCAGGTGACTCGCCTTTTAAGGGCCATGCCTAGGTTATCCTTAACCTCGTTCTATCCTCGAGTGTATAAGCGGCCACTTCTTCTTTCTTTGTTTCTTTCTTATTATTGTGGCTGTCTGAACATTTTACTATTGGTTGATTCCCTTTGGCGGTCCAGTTACGCGGCTTTTTAGCCTTCCTCACTTTATCCCTACATGTTCTGACCTTCACTAAGTAGCTTCCCTTTGCTAATCCTGCCTTCTTCCACTCCCTGTAGATTTCTGCTTTTTTCCTATTCCCCTCTCTGAAGTTGCTTGCTCATCCGGTTTGGCCTACAACTCCCGCCTATGGTTTTTTTCCCCTTTTTGGGACGCAGGCTATCCGACAGTTTCCGCAGCTGCGATTCTTAAAGTAATTCCAGGCTCCTCCGCATTTAAATCCCCAAGTTCTCCGTCCCAATTCCCACTTCCTAACTAATTTTCCTTTAACTCTTTTAAAATTAGCCTCGAGAAGTCGAAAACCTAATCCCAGATCTACGTTTGTATCCTTCCATCTCATTTGAATTGAATTCAGCTCCATGATCACTCGAAACAACGGTTGTCCCCTACCACCATTTTCTGTCTACGAGTCCTCACTGCTTACCAAAACCAAATCTAAAAATGGGCATCCCTTCGTAGGTACTTCAACTACTTTGATGAGAATCCATCCGCTATTCACATCCAGAAAAATTCTGACCCCTAATATTCTTGCAAGCACTTCGTCTCCAGTTCTCTATCCGGGAGTTGAAAGTCTTCCCATAATCAAAACATTCCCTTGTTACTTCATTTAAAGACATTAAAGAGGTCCTATCCATATCAGAAATCGATCCGGCGGTCGTAGCCACCCCTTAAGGCACTATCTCAGGGGAAGCTCTGTAGTTTTTTTATCCCCAGCGTGATTTTACCCAGGGACAGGACTCCGTCTTATCCTCCATCACTTCTATTTTCATTACAGTTCCCTTCTCATTGTGTACAAGGCTGACTCCACCACTTTGCCTTTCTTCCTAGTTCTTTTTTCTAAACAGACATAGCTTCAATTACTCCCGTACTCCAGTCATGCAGTACTATTCCACCAGGTTTCTGTTATCCCTTATACATATCGGTTTCCACTTCCTGCAACCAGTAGCTCCAGTTCCTCCACCTTCGTTACCTAGGCTCCTCGCATAGTTGTACAGGAATTTTTTAATTATTTGGCGCTTTGGCATTCACGCTGAACATTCTTTCCCCGTCGTCCACAGACCTTCTACACCAGCATCACCGTTAGTCTAGTTTCAACTCGCTTTCTTCCTTGGGCCATTCTTCGGTCCACAAGGGGTATTCCCCTCTCACTTTTGTTTATTCCCTCTCCAGTTTAATTCCGGGTGGAGATCTCCTACATCTCCAACCATCTCCCCCAACTTCCTAGTTTAAAGCTCTCTTTTAATGAGCGTCGGCGAGCCTCTAATTTCCTAGAAGTTCTATTTCCCTCCTACTTAGTATGAATGGTCCATCCCGAGCGAACAGTCGTCTCGTCCGCAACGAGCTTCCCAATTTGGACCGTACCTCCCAACAAGCTCCTCTTATAGGCACCACTGCCCGAGCCATCTGTTAATTATCACAATTTTTCTTGTCGCTTCCTTCGTCGCCCGCCCTAGGAACCGGCAGCAGCCCTGAGAACTACGACCCTTTACCCTCTGCACTCAACCCCCATCACCATGCAGTATAGGCATCCTGAAGTGCAGCAGTCATTGCACAGCACTCCAGACAGGACATATTCAAACCTGTGACTGTACAGTTCCCCACCACACCCCCCTGCCCTTTTAGGTTCCCAAAATGTTGTGTGTCTGTCAATAAAGTTATTTTCTTTTCAATAAATGAATTCTTGGCTTTGAAAACAGTCTTTATTATTGCAGAAAGTCAAAGATACCTTAGCCCAGGAAAGAAACAGGCACTGCAAATCAGCTTAGGAAAAACAGATTCCTACTAACATTGTAACCACTGCACTTCACTCCCGTGCAAGGCACCAAACATTACTGTTGGTTTTCAGCCTCAAATTCCTCCCTCAAGGCATCCCTAATCCTTGAAGCCCTGTGCTGGGCCTCTCTAGTAGCCCTGCTCTCTGGCTGTGCAAATTCAGCCTCCAGGCGTTGAACCTCAGAGGTCCATGCCTGACTGAATGTTTCACCCTTCCCTTCACAAATATTATGGAGGGTACAGCACGCGGATATAACCGCAGGGATGCTGCTTTCCCCCAAGTCTAGCTTCCCATACAGAGATCGCCAGCGCCCTTTTAAACATGGCCAAAAGCACACTCCACAGTCATTCGGCACCGGCTCAGCCTGTAGTTGAACCGGTCCTTGCTCCTGTCAAGCTTCCCTGTATACGGTTTCATGAGCCAAGGCATTAACGGGTAAGCGGGGTCTCCAAGGATCACAATGGGCATTTCAACGTCCCCTACTGTGATCTTCCTGGTCTGGGAAAAAAGTCCCTGCCTGCAGCTTCCTGAACAGGCCAGTGTTTCCGAAAGATGCGTGCATCATGCACCTTTCCAGGCCAGCCTGTGTTAATGTCAATGAAAAATCCCACTGAAGATCACCTGAGCCTCGATTTCCTTGAGCGTCTTCCCCAGTCTGACATAGTCCTCCTTGATACAGTCCAGCGAGTGACTAGCCGTATCATTCGTTCCCACATGAAGGACAATCAACGGGTTCCTTCCCGCTCCCGCTAGGATCCTTTTCAGCCTCAGGTCCATGGTCATGGTTCTTCATGGTTCTTCTTAGCAGTATGTGATTAATGGCCCTGCAAACTTGCATCAAAACGATTCCAATGGTCGACTTTCCCACTCCAAACTGGTTCCAGACTGATCGGTAGCTGTCTGGAGTTGCCAGCTTCCAGATTGCAATAGCCATCCACTTCTCCCCTGTCAGGGCAGCTCTCAATCGTGTGTCCTTGCACCTCAGGGTGGGGGCGAGCTCAGCACACAGTCCCATGAAAGTGGCTTTTCTCATCCGAAAGTTCTGCAGCCACTGATCGTCATCCCAGACTTCCATGATGATGTGATCCCACCACTCAGTGCTTGTTTCCTGAGCCCAAAAGCGGCGTTCCATGGTGCTGAGCATTTCCGTGAATGCCACAAGCAAGTTCATGTCGTACACCTCAGGCGACTCGCAATCATCGTCGGACTCCTCCTCACTTTGGATCTTAAGGAATAGCTCAACTACCAAACGTGATGTGCTGGCCAGACTCATCAGCATACTCCTCAGCAGTTCGGGCTCAATTTCCCACAGAAATCGCGCTGCACAGAATCTGTTGAGAGAGTCAAGATGGTGCCAGGAAAAACAAGGATTGCTAGGATGTGAAGCAATGCATCACGGGGCGTTGGGACAGGAAGCAGAATGACCCGCACTCCCCACCTCCTTCCCACAACCCACGGCGCCAAAATGGGACGAGGTGCTCTGTGGGATAGCTGCCCATGATGCACCACTCCCAACACCGCTGCAAATGCTGCAAATGTGGCCACACTGCAGCGCTGGTAGCTGTCAGTGTGGCCACACTCCAGCGCTTTCCCTATACAGCTGTGTGAGAACAGCTGTAACTCTCAGCGCTGCACACCTGCAAGTGTGCTAAGCCCTTAATAAAGTCAAGATATACCACATCTACTGCTTCCCCCCATTCACAGGGCTTGTTACCCTATCAAAGAAAGCTATTAGCTTGGTTTGACACAATTTGTTCTTGAGAAATCCATGCTGACTGTTACTTCTCACCTTATTATCTTTTAGGTGATTGTAAACAGATTGCTTAATTATTTGCTCCATTATCTTTCTGGGTCCTGAAGTTAAGATGACTGGTCTGTAATTCCCCGGCTTGTCCTTATTCCCCTTTTTATAGATTGGCACTCTATTTGCCCTTTTTCCAGTCCTCATACCTTTCTTCCATGAGTTTTAGAAAATAATTGCTAATGGCTCAGCTATGTCCTCAGTCAGCTCCTTGAATATTCTAGTACGTATTTAATCAGGCTCTGGTGTCTTGAAACATCTAATTTGTCTAAGTAATGTTTAACTTTTATTTCCCTACTTTAGTCTCTGATCCTCCTTAGTTTGATTGGCATTCACTATGTTATGTGTCCAATTGCTACTAAACTTTCTGGAGAAAACTGGAACAAAAGAATCATTTAGCCTTTCTACCATTTCCACATTTTCTATTTATGTTTTTTCTCCCCCTTGTTGAGTAATAGGCCCACCCTGTTCTTGATCTTCTTCTTGCTACTAATGTGTATGTTTTCTTACCCTTTATGCCTCTTGCTACTTTAATCTCATTTTGTGCCTTGTTAACTCCTTATCTGTTCCACCTTGGTATTGAGCTGTGACACTGAGTACCTTTCTCAGACTTAAAGGACTCTATCTGTATAAGCTCGAAATCTTCTCTCTTTCATTAACAGAAGTTAATCCAATAAAAGAATTTACCTCACCCACCTTGTCCTTTATTCCTTTATTGGCAGTGTGGAGTTTACTGCACATGTAAAAACTCCCTGCCTTCCTTCTTTTGGACTACTCCCTGCTCAGTCTGCAACATGTAGCTAGAATATAACTCAGCTCTACTCAAGGGACCATTCCCCTGTCTCCTCCTCTGGCTAAGTGAGAGAAGTAGAGAGTTCTCTGAGCATAGGGAAATCAGAAGAGGTTGAATGGAGAGGACGCTCCTGCTTCAAATGCTCATTGGCAGATTTGCCCTAATATTAGCCATTCTCCAGAAATTCAGTAAGACACTTTGCTTCTTGTCCTTTGACCAGTTTTTAATCCACAGCAAGACTTTCCTCCTTACCATTTAATTACACTGCTCTACAGCCAAAATGCTTCTAAAATAAATGTAGTCAAACTTTATTAATTCTGGGTCACTGAGAACGAAAATGATGCTTAAAATCGTGATTGGCTCTAGTCTAGCTGATGGGCTCCAGACTACAGCAGTGGAATCTCCTGGCAGGTGATGTTAGGGTTTCCATGTTCCGTGACCGTCAAAAGGATCTTGTCCCATTCTTCTTCATTGGAGGATGATCCTGCAGCCGCAACAATTATCGATGGCTGTGTTTGGCAGCCCTCAAAACATCGTTCACGATCCAGATGGTGGCAGACTGTTCATTTGATTCATCGAAGATGAGTCTTAAGCTGTTGCTGCATAATGGCAATGTTTTAGCATCAATTCCAGTTGGTCATGCAGTCCATATAAAGGAAACCTTTGACAACGATGAAACAATTTTAGTGCATAAACTTATGACCAACATCGTGGCAGCTTTGTGGCGATTTTGAAGGTTGTTGCTCTCTTGCTTGGGTTCTGCAGACGGATACACAAAAGTTACTGCTTGTTTTCTCTGCAAATGGATAGTCATGCAAGAGAATCCCACTACATCAAGAAAGATTGGCCACTCGACAGTCATTGGGCTGGGAGGAAAAGTGTCAGGCATCCACCACTTGTTGAATCAAGGAAGATTTTGTTACCACCCTTACACATCAAAGCTGGGTCTGATGAAGAACTTTGTCAAGCGCCATGACAAAACACAAACAGCTTTTCAGTACCTCCATGGAAAATTTCAAGGTTAAGGAAGCTAAGATAAAGAAGGTGTCTTTGTTGTCCTCAGATTCGTGCAGTTCTTCGAGATGATGCATTTGACCATGCACTTGTGCCAGGAAAAGACGGCATTGGAAAAGCCTTCCAGTTTAGTGGCAATAAATTTCAGAAACAACAAGGCAGACAATACAGATTGTTGTGGAAAACCTCCTCAGCATACAAAAAAGCCTTGGTTGCCAACATGTCACTAAAGATACATTATTTGCTCCATCTAGATTTTTTTGCCATCGAACTGCGGAGCAGTGAGGATGAAGCCGGCGAGTGATTTCACCAGGACTATTGCAACAATGGAGAAACACTACAGGGCAAATGGAAGCCAATCAATTGCTGCAGACTATTGCGGACAGTGGACAAGGAGATGCTCCATTTATGAATACAAGAGAGACAAGCCAAGAAGCGCTGAGTAAGACCTGAATAGACTAAACTAATGTACTATATAGTTTTTTTACCTTTTGTTATAATAAAATTTTATTTATATAACCCTTTTGTCTGATTTTTGTAAAGTGTTACATAAAACAGGACAGGTGAAATATGTATCATGTAAAGCAACCCTAAACATGAAAAGACCTAGTTTACAATTTATGATTAAACTCTACTATCTACACAATATACATAGACATAAACAGTAAAAACTTAAATATCTTAGAACAGTACCCAATCGTTGGGGGGTGGGGTGTGTTCAGCACATCAAAATACATAATAAATACCACATTTTATCTCTGAAGCAGATGACTTCTCAAAAATTGTAGACCAGTGTTATTTATTCTACTTCAGTGTTTCATATTTTACATGTGTATAGCAATCCTTATCCTAAAAGAGCAGAGCAGAGTACTTTACAAATACCTATATTTACAACATCACTGAAGTGCAGCCACAACTTGGGTGGCAGGAAGCAACCACCAGTCACTGGATTGCATAAATGTCTATCAAAGGAATCCATTTCTGAGTATGTGCTTTTTAATGCTCATATGGAATTGACCAGGTTTCTGGTTTAAAGGTATTATCAAAAGGATATGCATGCAGTTAAGGGAGCTCCATGAATGGAACCAGGGGTGGCTCCAGGCCCCAGCACGCCAAGCGCGTCCTTGGGGTGGCAAGTCACGGGGGGTGCTCTGCCAGTGCTGCGAGGGCGGCAGGCAGGCTGCCTCCGTGGCTTGCCTGCGGAGGGTCCGCTGGTCCCGCAGCTTCGGTGGCCCTCCCACAGGCATGCCTGCGGAGGGGCCACCCGCGGCTTTGGAGGACCTCCCGCAGGCACTCCTGCGGGAGGTCCGCCGAAGCCACGGGACCAGTGGACCCTCTGCAAGCAAACTGCCGGAGGGAGGTCCACCGAAACCGTGCTTGGGGAGGCAAAATCCCTAGAGCCGCCCCTGAATGGAACTCACTTGGAAAAACACCGTAACGATAACTCTGGTGTCTTTGTCAAATTCTAACATGGGCTTATCTAAAGACACCCTGTGCTTTCAGTTGGAGGAGGGATTCTTCAGTTCTCATACTCAATCTACCATGCAGAGCAGCTATGTTCTGTTAAGCAGCTGCTATGTATCACCCAGCTGTGGCTGCTGCACTTCACCAATTGGCAGAGTAATTCCTATACATATGTTTCAGCTCTGAAAGGGATTTAAGGTCCTGTCAAAGGCAAAGTACTGGATCAGGTTTAAGAATGAAGCTGCTATCAGAGCCTCCATTATTTTGTAAATCTGTTGGGGAAATTCTGGAGGGAAGTCAAGATTTTAAACATAAATTCATAACATTTTTTCAAATAACTGCAACAGATAAGAAAAGCCTGACTTTTATTTCCAAAGCCCTGCTGGTTTTCCCCAATGTGTATCCTAGTGTTGTACTAGTTTATGCTTTGTTGAAGGATTCTCAGTGAGGTTTCTGGTCCGTAATTTGTGGGATTTTCCTGGGCTCCTTTAGTAAAAAAGACAGGATGTTAACAATTTTCCAATCTTCAGAGACATCTGATTCAATTTAGAGATGTGGAACCTAATCCAAAACCCAATTCATGGAAGACAATGGAAAGTTTCCCTTTGGTTTCAGACAGGCCCTTACTACTTCATTTAATATCTCTGCTCTTTCACATTTTTCTTCATAAAGAGGGCTATGGCCTGGTCTGCACCTAAAACTGAGGTCAACCTATCTATGTTGCTCATGGATGTGAAAAATTTCACACCCTGAGTACTGTAGTTAGGTTGACCTGCCCTCCCCCGTCAAAAGGCAGCTACGTGGACAGAAGGATTCTCCAGTCAACCTAGCTACTACCTCCTGGGGAGGTGACACAGCCTATGTCCACACTACAGCAGCACAGCTGTGGCCACATGACTGGAGTGCTTGTAGTGTAAACATTTGCTATAGCAATGGAAGAGGTTTCTCTATTATTGTAGTAAATCCAGCTTCTCAGGAAGAATTCTTCCACTGACCTAGCAATGCCTATACCAGGGTTTAGTTTGGCCTAACTGTGTGTTTCAGGGATGCGAATTTTTCACAACCCTTAGCAATATAGCTAGGTCGACCTAGGTTTTAGGTATACATCAGGCCTTAGCCAAATACAGTGTCGGACTGATGTTTTACTGGACTTAATGTTTGCTGAATGGGGAAACTTCATTTATTTATGTATATAGCATTGGAACTTCTGATCTGCTGTACTTTCACACTTACTCTGGTAGGCAGTGTTTTCATTTTGACTGTGATCTCATTATACATGGATGATTCGAATATTGTATGTTAAGACCTTAATTATGCAGATTGCTTTCTCTTCAGTGTAAACTATATTTATTTATAATGCAGCAATGTGTTTTTCTTCTCTTTGCAAATAATTCTGTTTTAGCTCTCACTGCACAAGTTTATCTGTGGGGAAAACAAAAAAAGAGACATCTCCTGCAATTTAAGACTTTAGGGAGATAATTACATGAAAATTGCAGGTTCTGCATTAGCTAGAAAATTTTAGACATTTCATTGTGCGAGTGAAGCTTTTTTTCTTTTTTCAAGAGGATACTTCATCTTTCAAAGGGCTAATTACAGTGTTGACTACACAATGTACTGTATGCTAAATTTTCATTTTCTCATTAACAATGGCAAACAACAAAATTGTGCTAGAGCTGCAGAGCTATTGCAGTTGCTGATGGCTCTTAAGTAGTGAAAATAAAGCAACAATTACTCACTCATGAGTTATTTTATTCTCTCTGTAGTTGACTTTTGTTTTTCTGCACGCACTGTCATTTACCATCCACTGGCAAAGTGAAAGTGCACTTTGAAACTGTGGGGGAAGAGAAGATCACTATTGGACATAAAGACTGTGAATCCCAAGAGGAAAACTGTCTATCTGCTAAAGAGAAAAATGAGGTTATATCATAGGTTTCAATCATATTCAGTTAACCTGGTTTGCAATGGTAACTAGCTATGACAGTTTGTAAAATGTTTCGGCTCTTTTCAAACAAAAATTCTTGACATAGCAATGTGGACTTGAAAAAGTTCTAATCCTGCTTTTTTCAATTCATATAAAATATTTTTCTTTCCAGGTTTCTAATTCACTGTTGATCTCTGCAGGAGGAACAGGCTGCAAATAAGCTAGTCACAAATGTCAGATTTTGAATGATCTATGTATGGACAAGCCAATTAGTGAATGGCAATAAGTCATCAGATGCAATTGCAGGGAATATGCAGTCTGGCTTTCCCTTTCTCAAGAGGCTCTTTTCTTCTCATCCATTGCAGTTATAACTTGAAACTCTGCTGCAGTTGCCATCTGATATATAAGCATGGATCTGGGTTTAAATGCAAAACAATAAAGATGGATGAAAGACTTTATGCTTTGGGCAAGTTCTTATGTATTAAACGATGTTAAAACCAGCGATTCAAGTGTTCTATGCATGGGTGCTCCATCACATCATTTTAAAGTTTGTCTAAAACAGTTTAAGACATTCTCTAGCCAAGGACAGGGCAAAAATTCAGCCAAATAGCATAAATAACTTTGTTCACTTTATATGTTTCTCTTATTAAGTAAAGATATTAGAAAAAGAAAGGTCATATTTCCATTGCCTTTAGCATTTATGATCTTGCAATGTTTTGCGTTACCAACAATTTTGCACATTTAATCAAATGTAGTGGATACATCAGAATGAAATTTCAGAATCAGTAGGTATTTAATTACAGTTGTGTGGTGGGTCAATAATCCAGGAGGAAAATTATAAGTATTCCTATGCTAGAAAGACAGACATCTGATTTATATTAAAACACTGCAATCGACAAAGTGATAGAAGATGTTACTGCATTGCAATTTGTGGGAGACTCAGTTAATGACTTTCTGAATGCAAGACTATCAGATTCCCTACACAGATGGAACTTGCTGGTGGAAATGTACTAGTGAATATGTCATGCTGCAGTGCCCACAGCTGGCAGACCACAGTGCTTCCCTTGTTCATCTTCCTAAAATATTGGCCTGTAAATCAGGAGTTTAATTCTGAACAGGCACATCTCCCTCCACTTTCCATTGATGTTGGTGGAGAGGGGCATGTAAGAAAAGGCAATCCACAAAAAAGAACGCTGCAGCTTTAGTTTTCTCTCCAAAAGTGACAGTAATCCAAGCGCTATGTGTTGAATATATGACAGAGTGGTGTATTAAGTCTGCAGCAGCATAAGTTCTCTTAAACTAGTGAAATGCAGCAGGACCACCCAGAGGATTCAGAGGATTGCTGCCAAAGACCTGCCCCGGGACCCGCGGCCGAAGTGCCGGAACGAACCCCCGCCGCGGGTCTTCAGGGCACTTTGGCAGCAGGTCCCGGAGCGGAAGGACCCCCCACTGCTGAATTGCTGATAACAACCAGGAGTGGAAGAAGCTCCGGGGGTCCGGGCCCCACGAGAGTTTTCCGGGGCCCCCAAAGCGAGTGAAGGACTCTGCTCCAGGGGCCCTGAAAAACTCTCATGGGGGCCCCTATGGGGCCCGGGGCCTGGGGCAAATTGCCCCTCTTGCCTCCACCTCTGGGCAGCCCTGAAATGCAGGGCCGCCCAGAGGATTCAGGGGGCCTGGGGCAGGGCCAGGTGTTCGGTGGCAATTCAGTGGCAGGTCTTTCTCAGAGGGAAGGACCTGCCGCCGAATTGCCACCAAAGAATGAAGTGGCGGCGGTAGAGCACCCTAAGTGCCGCCAATCGTGGCTTTTTTTTTCCGCCGCTTATGGCGCTTGTACGCACTGGGCAGCGCTCCGAGGCATCAGCAGCACTTCAGAGGTGGCTCCTTCACTCTCTCTGAGTCTTCCGCTGCACTGAAGGACCTGCTGCCAAAGACCCGGAGTGAGTGAAGGATTCGCCGCTAAAGTGCCACCGAAAACCCGGAGTGGCTGGCGGGGCCCCTGGGGTGCCTGGTACCTAGGGCAAATTGCCTCACTTGCCCCCCACCAGGTGGCCCTGGTGAAATGATGTGACACATACAAATCCTTTCAAACAAATGCTGATGAAACCTATGTACCCAGGGCCAGTGCAAGGATGTTTGGCGCCCTAGGCAAAACTTTCACCTTGAGCCTATCCCTGAGCCCCCGCGCTGAGGCGTCCCCCGCCACGGTAGCTCCCCCACTCCACCCTGAGGTGCCCCCTCTGCAGCAGATCCCCAGCCTTCACCCTCTGCCCTGAGGCAACCTCCCCACCCCAGCTCACCCCTGCTCCGCCTCCACCCTGAGCACACCATCGCTGCTTCACTTCTCCTGCCGCCCGGGCTTGCGGTGCCTAAGCTGATTGGAGCCGCAAGCCTGGGAGGCGGGAGAAGTGAAGCAGCTCACCTCTGCCCTTCCTCCTCCCCGAGCACGCCGTCACTGCTTCACTTCTCCCGCGCCTCCCAGGCATGCGGCGCCAATCAGCTTAGGCACCGCGAGGCTGGGAGGCGGGAGAAGTGAAGCAGCCACGGCGTGCTCAGGGAGGAGGTGGGGCAGGGGTGAGCTGGGGCGGGGAGTTCTTCTGCGTGCCGCCCCACCCCACACTTGCTGCAGGCGGCCCTCCCCGTGCTCCCCTGCCCCAGCTCCCTCCGCCTAAATGCCGGCGGTGACCAGGGCAGCCAAAGATCTGGCCGCCGCGGTCACTGTCAAAGAAAATGCCGCCCCCCAAATCCTAGCACTGGCCCTGCATGTACCACACCCCACCATGTATTCTGTATATATCACCTGTATTATAGGGAAACTATAAGGTATAGAGCTGTACAAAGGCTGACAATCATGTTGACCAATACATGCTGTCTAGCAAATATATACATACAATATTTAAAATATGCATTATCCGCACATATATATTAGTACAGCAGTTATATAGATTAAATTGGCCAACACCTTTACTATAACCCTGTTAAATTATACTAAGTGTCTTACAACACCTTAAATTAGCTGACGAAAGCTTTGGCTTAAGTAGATAGGAAAGGTGACAAGATCAGGATATACAATTATTTTTCCATAGCAACAGGTA
Organism: Chelonoidis abingdonii; assembly: GCF_003597395.2. Lineage (NCBI taxonomy): Eukaryota > Metazoa > Chordata > Testudines > Testudinidae > Chelonoidis > Chelonoidis abingdonii. Next base: position 42,738,915 of record NC_133776.1, read on the forward strand.
GGGAGTTATTCTTACAGGCCAGTACTGGAAAGTCCCAAAGGAAGAGGACAAGACATATGATTGTTCTACTCTCGTATAAACCTAGGAAGTACCTTCACGCCCCTTGGCAAAACGCGTGTGTTCAGAACGATGATAAGGGATGCTCCATGGTACCAGAAAAACAAGGTAGAAAGCTGATTGGTGAATTCTTGTTTCAGATGATGTACACAGTAAATACATATGGTATAAAAAGATGTCTTTAGGGGTATAACTTTGGAAGCAAACCTTCTGCATAAAATAAATGTAACAATGCTGCATGAGATTGCTTCCTGGAGACTGGAATTGTGTTAAACCTTTTTCCTTGCTATAGTATTATTGGCTTAGAGCAAGAAATCTGACCAATGTTGGCTGTTTGGTCTCCTGAATATACCTCTTAATAACCCAAAGTATGATTGTGCAATTGACTTAAACAATTTATCAATAATTGTTTAATTGCAATTTTTGAGATTTCAAAATTTCTTCTTGTTCTGTACTTAAAAAAACACATTTGAATATTTCTGTGAAAGGGAATTGTGTCAAACATCCATGTTTTTATTGAAAACCTGAGGTCTTTGATTCAGGTCTTGTCTCCTCTCCCTGGTCAGATGTGACCAGAGAGAATGCTGGACTAAAAAATCTTCCTGACAAAAATATAATTGAAACCAAGATATCTACATGAAATGTTCTTCAATGAAATGGCATATTTTGACTATTTCATTTTGTCAAGTGTTCCAGACAATACCAATAAATTGAAACAGATGCAGTTCCCAATTGCTTTGAATAGAACCTTAATACCCTGGGCTTTCTACTTCTCTCACTTTCCTCAGTGCAAAGACAAAGAAACTCTACTGAAGCCAACAACGTTTAGGATAGATATACTCAGGTGTGAGTACCCCTCGATGTGTAGTGCAAATGTACACATTTCCTGTGACTCAGTTTTATTGGGAATATCAGTTAAAAACAAAAACCATAAATCTCAGCCAAAGATTTCTCCATAATTAGCTATCCCTAGGAATTCACTACATACACTTCCCTCTTCTAGAGACCACTTCCCTCTGCCTATAGAGCTGCTCCTATTTCCCTGATATCACTGTAGAATTAATGACCCACATCTGTTATAATGAGTCAGCAGGATTAAGCCAACAGCTCCTTGAAGGATTCCAACACTTGCTAACAGGGTGTGTCAACAGAAGAGCCCTGACACCTAGTTTTATAATGTTTCTAAAAATATTGGGGCTATTTTCAATATCCCTTTATCTTCAAAGCCAGGTATCATGAGTCCAACTTCACAGGGAAAAGAGGACAAGAAAAATTAAGCTAGTAAACCCTTCAAAGATGAACTAAAATAACTTTGCCCTACATAAAAATGTTAATAGTTGAATGTGCTTTATCTCAGGCCCTTCTAGGGCAAGATGGAAGTCCCATTGGGAAGCTGGCAAGCTCTTCTTTTCAATATGATAACACTCCCTTTTCTAGCCCTGCAGGTTTATTAGAATTTAAAATTCAAGTTGTAACAATTTTAGGTACAGAAAAGGTGTCAATGTCCTAGAAGTTAATTGGCCTGCATTGGGCTAGTATAATTTTGGGGGTCGGGTGGGGAGGGCAATTCCATATTTATGGGGAAAAGGATAATGTATTACTTTGGTGGCTTGATTTTTTTTTTTTTTTAATGGCAGCTGTCTTAAATTGCTTCATAGTTGGACTGCTGGAACAAGTTCAAGTGGAATAAAGTAGTGATACCATCAAACATGAGCATATCTTTATCAGTTTTCACAGTGGTATAGGTCCCTCACCTCAGAGCCAGGGCTATATATACAGAAGTAGCTCACTGGGTGGCATTCCCCTTATAACTGTGTGTGACATTGCTGGCTCTGTTGATTGCCACGGTCTGAATCTTCTATGGCCTTGTCCTCTGGCCTGGTCACTTAAAAGTTCAGTCCCCGCCCAGGGCACTCAAAGTCCCAATGACTACATGAGTGTTATTTCATCTCAATAGCAATGTCACAGTAACAGCTGGAGTCATATCCATGTAACATGGGTGTAAACATATGAAGCTCAGGCCCATATTAAGTGATTGGGCCTGGAAATATAGAATCCTTTCTCGCTGATATTTCTGAGTTGCCCTTATTTCAAAAACAACTCATTTCTTGAATCGGATGGAAGGATTTATAGTGCATTTTTCTACAGTCCATGTACATTCGTCATAGTGTCATCTTGCAATTGAATAATCAAATTGCACCTCGTGTTTGCACCTCGTGAAGAAAGCACTCAAGTGCATGTCGGGAGCAGCTACAATGTAAAGATAGGTTTGTGAGTGAGACGAAGGCCATGCTGCAGCGCGTCTGGTGAAGACGCTCTATGCTAACAGGAAAGCTTTCCCACTGACGTAGCACTGTGCAGGAGCACTTACGTCAGTGTAACTTATGTCACTCAGAACGGTGGTTTTTCACAACCCTGAGTGACATAAGTTATGCTGAGATAGACTGTAGAGTAGGCATAGTCATAGTAAAGCCAATCTTTGCCTTTGCTCTCCCTCTCTGCCTCTAGGCATCCTATGTGACCAGTCTGTCACATTGATAACATGCTGGGTCTTGTGTATTCTGTGAATCCACATTCCTTAAATTTTCAGTAGAATTTGACATCTTGTCAAGTTTCTGTGAAGTCCCATGTTTTGGCCACACAATCTGCCAATTCTCTGCAGCCAAGTACCAGATGTTTTGTTCTCCCTGCCTTGCTGACTTGGCTTCAGCTCTTTCCCACCTGGGTCCCTCACTCCTCAGGACTGCCTCACCTGTCTCAAGGTATATGCCTCTGGGGGAGAACATGGCAGATGGGTCAAACCAATGAGCTTCCAGTACTGAGCAGAATTCCATCTGCCTGGGCTGTGAGGTGTGCAGGACTGCATTAAAATAATTTGGGACCCTAGGCACATAACAGCACAGGGCTCCCTGAAGACCTGCTTCTATGACACTGTCCCAGCACCAAAGCCGCATCCATGCAGAGAAGCAGAGACAGTGCAATGGGGCAGGAACAGCAGGAAAGGCAATAGGGATTTTCTCTTCCTACCAGTAAGGCAGGGAAGGCAGCCGGTCTCCCTCCAGTACTTTACACCGGAAGGTGGGGTATATTTGTGTGGGTATGTGGGCCGGGTATGCTCCGCTGCACTCTTCTCCTCATGTTACATGCAGGGGGTGGGTTGTGGGGCTCCCCAGAGCAACAGGTTTTGGTGTTAACAACTCATTGAGAGATGAATCGGTTAGTTCACCCTGCTCAGAGTCATTGTTTCAAGCTGTCTTGATATCGCCACTTTGGCGATGCTCACGTTACATTTCCAAACTCCCCCACAATGAGGTCTAGAGTCTTTTTTTTTTAAAATAAAAGCTGAGAATCTGATGTAATGAGATGACTGCAGGAGCTGGGCCTTATGCTGCAACTCAGCAACACATAATAAAAAAACCAACTTAACCAAATCAACGTTGCTGCAGAATCAAGTTCTGAAGACTACCTGCTGCGAAATGTGGGCCCATCGTGCTTCAGAGTAGACAGGGCCTTTATAAGAAGGCATCCTTTTACTCTATCAACAAGTTTTCCACGCTGGCTAAGAATTTACAGAAAACATCTCCAGTACTGTCATAAAAATCCAATTTAAAGAAACACCATCAAGTTTTTTAGATCCAAAATCTGAACGATTTTAAATGACCTGATAGAAGTCCTTTGGATTCTAAGTACTTCATTTTCTTTTAAATTTAAACTTCTTTTACAAGACAGTTTTAAAATCACACAATTTTTGTGAGGACCTTTATGTTCCATTTGCAGTAGCATTAAATTAATTTAACAAACACAATTGCAAGAGCTGAAATTATATCAATCAATAATACTGTTAAACCAGAAAAATAGTTTGGAATGACACTGTGCTATACGATACACTGCGTAAACAAAGCCAGTTATGTTAATTTCAGCTCCATTCAAAACAGAGGGAAATAAAAAGCAATGAGTACACACAAAGAATAAAATAGAATGGAAGACAATTCTTACCAGCCTTTCAAGGTGATATTATGAACAATGGACGATTAGAAAAGAAAAAGTATTGTAAAAGTGCTTGACAGGGTCTTTAATATAATAGAAAATAGAAAGAAATGAAGCAAACAAGAACTATTTATTCTGTTCTTCTCTGGCAAAAAGCTGCTTTAATCCTTCATGAAGTTTAAAAAAAGTGAGAAATTTTTATTTATGTGCCTTTCAGTTTTTGTATTTTATCTTCCAGATAAATCTTTTGCACAGTCAAGTTAAAAAGTTTTGTGGTTGTTATCTGAGCCCTTTTAAGTCACGTTTTCACCCATAGCTTTCAGATAAAGCTTTGTGTCCTGCCCTGTCTCTACCTATGCTCATTAATCTTTTGCACCTTCAGAGAAATACAGTCTGCTGTAGCTTGTTTTGCTTTGTTTTGTTGAAGCATTTCAATTCTCTGATTGTCCACTTTTGGCTGAATCAGTAACAATGGATTAGTTAATATTTCTCTTTAATCCTAATGGTAATCAGGAAACTGGATGATATTCATTACTGGAAAGTTAACATTTCTTGTCTGCTTATCTCTATAGTATTATTTCTGTGTAATGTTTCAAATACTAATCATAACACTTAAATTGTCTAAAAATAAAATCATGTGTATTTGTATTTATAGGTTAGGGAGAAAGAATGATAGCCACATAGTTCATGCTAACAATCCTAACTAACTATCACCAATATTGCCAAGGAAGGTAGAGGTTAATAAACATTTCTCTCATTTTTTCCCCCATCACTTCCCTGTAGACTTTTTTTTTCTTCAGACCAGAAATACAGATCGGTAAAGGCCAGATGCCAGGAACTGAAATATTGTACTAACTAGTGCTGCTGCTGTTTTGGCAGGTACTACGAATTACAAGGCCCAATTCTACAGCCTTTATGTATGCATCACGGCCACTGAAGTTCATAAGAGTGTTGCACGTGAAGGGCTGCAGGTAATGCCAAGTTTTGGACAAAGATGGCAATCATACCATCCACAGGGAATGTTTAACAAACAACATTTGCTTAAAATTCCATACTCTTACTTTCACTTCCTTGGCATAGATATCTCAGGCCTGGTCTACACTACGCATTTAAACCAATTTTAGCAGCATTAAACCTATTTGACGCTGTACCCGTTCACACTACGAGGCCCTTTATATCGATATAAAGGGCTCTTTAAATCGGTTTCTGTACTCCTCCCCAAGGAGAGGAGTAGCGCTAAAATCGGTATTACCATATTGGATTAGGGTTAGTGTGGCCGCAAATCGACGGTATTGGCCTCCGGTCGGTATCCCACAGTGCACCACTGTGACCGCTCTGGACAGCAATCTGAACTCGGATGCAGTGGCCAGGTAAACAGAAAAAGCCCCGCAAAATTTTGATTTTCATTGCAGCAATGACAGCTCCACCTTCTCCCCTTCCCGTGCAAAGTGGTACAATATGACGAAATTCCGTCGTTCAACAATCAGCCCATGATGCTCCGTCTGCCTCAGGAGCTAGCTGGAGCTCCTGGTAAAAGTAGAATTAACTCGGTCCATTCCAGTAGATGGTAACAGAAACGGCGGGTAACTAAGCTTCATATAGCAACTGGGGCTGAACTCCAATCAACCCCCTCCCTTCCTGTAAGAAAAGATTTGTACTGCATGGACTAGATAGCACGGATGGTGGCTCCTCCCTCACACCGCTTACTGTTCTGCTGACTGTCATAGCCACGGAGGCGCTTCCCCTCACACTTTTATCTCACTAAAAGCATGTTTCTTAGTCCTGCTTTCTGATAACTTCATGTACACAAAGGGGGGGAACACTGAACGGTACCCAGAAGCTGGGAGAGAAAGCAATACGTCGGTGGGGTTGTTGCGTGCAGACCCCTGTGAATGAGCATGTAGCTCATCATTTCGTGGATCTAACAAGAGCACCTGTGCTCTCTGATACATCTGGGCTCTCTAGCACACGTGCCCTTTCTCAGCAGGAACTGACTTATTTTTAAAACCCTAAAGGAGAATTTGACTCAGGAGCTTCCCAGTTTTGCTTTGCCCCTCAGCCGATCTCAGCCAGGGGCACCATGAATGAGCAGGGAGTGACAGAAGGACAATAACCGTCATCTTATTGCCAATTTTACACCACAGCGGACGGCTAAATGGAACGACGATATATGATCTCTGCTAGCAGCCAAAAGCAAATGCATGCTGCTGTGTACGCTGGATATCGCTCTGCCGCGCATCCGTACAACATACGAGTGACATAAAAAAAAAGCTGAACGCGCTCCATGGGCCGGCTATGGAGTCTGCCAGGCGCGCAATTCAAGGAAACAAGGCGCGAAATGATGTTTGCTGTTGTTTCTCCGGAGGGAAGGACTGATCTGCGACTTTTACCCAGAAGCCCACAGCAACAATGATTTTTGCCCCCACATCAGCTACGGGGGATCTCAACCCCAGAATTCTAGAGGGCGGGGGAACTGTGGAACTCAGGGATACTACGCGATTAAGAGCGACACAGAAAATAAGCTAGTAAACCCTCACCCCAAGTCATGAACTAAATAACTTTGCCGCTACATAAAAAATGTTATAGTTGAATGTGCTTTATCTCAGGCCCTTCTAGGGCAAGATGGAAGTCCCATTGGGAAGCTGGCAAGCTCTTCTTTTCCAATATGATAACACTCCCGTTTTCTAGCCCCTGCAGGTTATTAGATTTTAATGCCAAAAGTTGTACAATTTTAGGTACAGAAAGGTGTCAATGTCTAGAAGTAATTGGCCTGCATTGGCTAGTAATAATTTTTGGGGTCGGGTGGGGAGGGCAATTCCATATTTATGGGGAAAAGGATACTTGATACTTGGTGGCTGATTTTTTTTTTTTTTTAATGGCAAGCTGTTCTTAAATTTGCTTCATAGTTGGACTGCTGGAACAAGTTTCAAGTGGATAAGTAGTGATTACCATCAAACTGAGCATATCTTTATCGTTTTCACGAGTGGTATAGTCCCTACCTCAGTAGCCAGGCTACTTATAAGAGTAGCTCACTGGGTGGATTCCCTTATACTGTGTGTGCCATTGCTGGCTCTGTTGATTGCCACGGTAGCTGAATCTTCTATGGCCTTGTCTCTGGCTGGTCACTTAAAAGTTCAGTCCCCCCCAGGGCACTCAATAGTCCCAATGACTACATGAGTGTGTATTTCATCATCAATAGCAATGTTTTCACAGTAACAGCTGGAGTCATATCCATGTACATGGGTGTAAACATTGAAGGCTCAGGCCCATGATTAAGTGATTGGGCCTGGGAAAGATAGAATCCTTTCTCGCTTGGTATTTCTGAGTTGCCCTTATTTAAAAACAAACTCATTTCTTGAACGGATGGAGGATTTATAGTGCATTTGTTCTACATCCATGTACATTCGTCATAGTGTCATCTTGCAATTTGATAATCAAAATGTGCCACCTCGTGTTTGCACCGGCGTGAAGAAGCACTTCAAGTGATGCTCGGAGCAGCTACAATGTAAAGATAGGTTTTGTGGAGTTGAGACGAAGCCATGGCTGCAGCGCGTTCTGGTGAAGCGCTTCTTGCTTAACAGGAAAGCTTTCCCCTGAGTGGCACTGTGCAGGAGCACTTACGTCAGTGGGTAATTGTCACTCGCAACGTATGCGTTTCACAAACCGCAAGCCAAGTGTGACATAAGTTATGCTGAGATAGACTGAGAGTAGGCATAGTCATAGTAAAGCCAATCTTTGCCTTTTGCTCTCCCTCTCTGCCTTAGGCATCCTATGTGACCAGTCTGTCACATTGATAACTGCGGGGTCTTGTGTATTTTGTGAATCCAACTTTCGTTAAATTTTTCAGTAGAATTTGAATCATCTTGCAAGTGTTCTGTGAAGTCCCATGTTTTGCCACACAATCTGCCAATTCTCTGCAAGCCAAGTTCCATGTTGTTGTTTCCCTGCCTTGCTGACTTTGGCTTCAGCTCTTGTCCCACCTGGGTCCCGCACTCTCGGACTGCCTCACCTGGTCTCAGCGATATATGCTCTGGGCGGAGAACATGCAGATGGTCAAACCAATGAGCTTCAGTACTGAGGCAGAATTCATTGCCTGGGTTGTGAGAGTGTGCAGGACTGCAGTAATTTTGGACTCCCTAGGCACAAGAACAGGCACAGGGGGCTTCCGCTTGAAGACCTGCTTTCTATGACACTGTCCCAGCACCAAAGCCGCATCCATGGCAGAGAAGCCATAGACAGGCAATGGGGGCGGGATGCAGCAGGAGTATGGCAATAAGGGATTTGCTCTGTCCTACCAGTAAGGGGCAGGAAGGCAGCCCGTCTCCCTCCAGTACTTTACACCGGAGTGGGTATATTTGGTGGGTATGTGGGCCGGGTATCGCTCGCTGCACTCTTCTCCTTCATGTTACATGCAGGGGTGGGTTGTTGGGCTCCAGAGCAACAGGTTTTGGTGTTAACAACTCATGAGAGATGAATCGGTGAGTGTCACCCTGCTCAGAGTCATTGTGTCAAGCTGTTCTTGATATCGCACGTTGGCGATGCTCACGTTACATTTCAAACTCCCCCACATGAGGTTGCTAGAGTCTTTTTTTTCTTTAAAATAAAAGCTGAGATCTGATTAATGAGATACTGCAGGAGCTGGGCCTTATGCTGCAACTCAGCAACACATAATAAAAAAACCAACTTAACCAAATTGCAACCGTGCATTGCCTGCAGAAGCAAGTTCGGAAGATACCTGCGTGTGCGAAAATGTGGCCCAGCGTGCTTCCAGAGTAGGACAGGGCCTTTATAAGAAGGCATCCTTTTACTCTATCAACAAGTTTCCACGCTGGCTAGAATTTCGAAAACATCGCCAGTTGTACTGTCATGAAAAATCCAATTTAAAGGACCATTCAAGTTTTTAGATCCAAATCTGAACGATTTTAAATGACCTGATAGAAGTCACTTTGATTCTAATACTTCATTTTTAAATGGTAAACTTCTTTTTACAGACAGTTTTAAAATCACACAATTTTTGTGAGACGTTTATGTTCCATTCTGCAGTTAGCATTAAATTCATTTTAACAAACACAATTGCAGAGCTGAAATTATATCAATATAATACTGTTAACCAGAAAAATAGTTTGGAATGACCTGTGTGCTATACGATACACTGGCGTAAACAAAGCAGTTATGTTAATTTGTCAGCTCCGATTGCAAACAGAGGGGAAATAAAAAGCACATGAGTACACACAAAGAATAACAAATAGAATGAAGACAATTCTTACCAGCCTTTTTCAAGGTGATATTATGAACATGGACGATTAGAAAAGAAAAGTATTGTAAAAGTCTTGACATGGTCTTAATATAAATAGAAAATAGAAAGAAATGAGAGCAAACAAGAATATTTATTCGTGTTTCTTCTCGGTGCAAAAGGCTGGCTTAATCCTTCATGAAGTTTAAAAAAAAGGGTGAGAAAATTTTTATTTATGTGCCTTTTCAGTTTTTGTATATCTTCAGATAAATCTTTTGCACAGTCAAGATTTAAAAAGTTTGGTGGTTCGTTATCTGAGCCCTTTTAGTCACGTTTTCACCATAGCTTTCAGATAAAGCTTTGTGTCCTGCCCTGTCTCTTACCTCATGCTCATTTAATCTTTTGCAGCCTTCATGAGAAATACAGTTCTGTGTGCTTGTTGTTGCTTTGTTGTTGTTGAGCATTCAATCGGCTGATGGTCACTTTTTGGCTGATCAGTAGTAAAATGGGATTTAGTTATATTTCTCTTTATCCGTAATGGTAATCGGAAACTGGATGATATTCATTACTGGAAAGCTTAACAATTTCTTGTCTGCTTATCTCTTATAATTATTGTCTGTGTAATGCTTTCATAATACTAATCATACACTTAATTCTAAAAATAAAATCATGTGTAGTTGTGATGTATAGGTTAGGGAGAAAGAATGAATAGCCACCATAGTTCATGCTAACAATTCCTAAACTAAACTTCACCAATATTGCCCAAGGAAGGTAGGGTTAATAACATTTCTCTCATTTTTTCCCCCATCACTTTCCCTGTAGACTTTTTTTTTTCTTCAGGACCGAAATACAGATCGGTTAAAGGCCAGATGCCAGGACTGAAAGATGTGTACTAACTAGCTGCTGCTGCTGTTTTGGCACGGTACTACGAAATTACAAAAAAAAAAAATTGGCCCATTCTACAGCCTTTTATGTTAGCATCACGGCACTGAAGTTCATAAGGGAGTGTTGCACGTGAAGGGCTGCAGTCATGCCAAGTGTTTGGACAAAGATTGGGCATCAATACCAATCCACAGGGTAATGTTTAGACAAACAACCTTTGCTTAAAATTTCCTTACGCTTACTTTCACTGTGCCTTGGCATAGATATCTCAGGCCTGGTGCTACACTACGCCATTTAAACCAATTTGTAGCAGCATTAACCTTTTGACGCTGTACCCGTTTCACACTCGAGGCCCTTTTTATAATCGAGTATAAAGGGCTCTTTAAATCGTTTCTGTACTCCTCCCCAAGGAGAGGAGTAGCGCTAAAATCGTATTACCATATGATTAGGGTTAGTGTGGGCCGCAAATCGAGGTATTGGCCTCGGTCGGTATCCACAGTGCACCACTGTGACCCTCTGGACAGCAATCTGAACTCGGATGCAGTGCCAGGTAAAAGAAAAAGCCCCGCAAAATTTGGATTTTATTCCCTGTTTGCCCAGCGTGGAGCTCTGATCAAGCATGGTTGCGCAATGGCAGTCCAAATCCAAAAAGGAGTCCAGCTGACATACGGGAGATTTACTGGACTGATCACTGTATGGGGAATAAAAGTCCTCGTTCCTATCAAAGCTCGTTACAGAGACGAATCCAAAAGCATTTGGAAAAAAAATCTCAGCTACACAGTGCTGTGTGACAAACTGGAACGGAAGCCAGAACTGTGAAATGGACACTCATGGGGAGGGAGGAGTACTGAGGACTCAGCTATTCCCACAGTCCACAGCAGTCTCCGAAAAGTATTTGCATTTCTTTGGCTGAGGCTCCAATGCCTGCGAGTCAAACACCTTGTCCGGGCGTGGTTCAGGGAATAGCTCGCTGTCATTTACTTCCCCCCACATGAAAGAAAAGAATAATGTTTCTGACTTGCTTTCAATGTCACCCTGCGTCTATGAATGCTGCTGGCTAGACACAGATGTTTGCAGCAGTGAGAGCAGTATCCACTCTCGGCCCCTCCCGGTGGGCAGATGGTACCAATACTGACTCATATCCGTCGTCACCATCAGGGCCATGAGTGCTCCTGGCTGGGCTCAGGTGAGGCTGCTGGGAGCTCCTGGTAAAAGTAGGAATTGACTTCCGCGTCCATTCCAGTAGTGGTAAAGAAACGGCTGGTAACTAGCTTCATCATAGCAACTGGGGCTGAACTCCATCAACCCCCTCCTTCTTCCTGTGTAAAGAAAAGATTTGTACTGCATGGACTAGATAGCAGCGGGATGCGTGGCTCCTCTCCCTCCCGCTTACTGTTCTGCCTGACTGTCATGAGCCACGGAGGCGCCTTTCCCCTGCACACTTTATCTCACTAAAAGCACTGTGTCTTAGTCTGCTTTGCTGATATACTTCATGTACAACAAAGGGGGGGGGAACACTGAACGGATAGCCCAGGAAGCTGGGGGAGGAGGAAAGCAATACGTGGTGGGGTTGTTTGCTGTGCAACCCCTTGTGAATGAGCAGGTAGCTCAATCATTTCTGTGGATCTACCAGAGCACCTGTGCTCTCTGATACATCTGGCTCTCTAGCACACTGCCCATTTCTCAGCAGGAACTGACTGATTTTTAGAAGCCTAAAGGAGAATTTGACTCAGGGAGTCTCCCAGATTTTGCTTTGCCCCGTCAGCCGATCTCAGCCAGGGCACCCATGATAGAGCAGGGGTGACAGAAGGACAGATAACCGTATCTTATTGCCATTTTCACCGACAGGGACGCTAAATGGAACGACTGGATATACATCTCTGCTGCATGCCAAAAGGCAAATGATGCTGCTGTGTAGCGCTGACAGTATCGCTCTGCCGCGCATCCAGTTACACATACGGTGACATAAAAAAAAAAGCTGAACGGGCTCCATGGTTGCCGGCTATGGAGTCTGCCAGGGCGCAATTCAGGAAACAGAGGCGCGAAATGATTGTTTGCTGGTTGTTTCCCGGAGGAAGGATGTCTGACGACTTTTACCAGAGCCCCAGCAACAATGTTTTATGCCCTCCAGCCACTGGGATCTCACCAGGATCTAAGGGGGAGGGAGACGGTGGGACTATGGATAGCTACGTGTGGAACTATGGATAGCTACGGAAGAGCTATCCACAGTGCAACGCTCCAGAAATCGACGCTAGCCTCGGACCATGGACGCACACCGCCGAATTAATGTGCTTAGTGTGGCCGTGTGCACTTGACTTTATACAATCTGTTTTATAAAACCGGTTTATGTAAAATTGGAATAATCCCGTAGTGTAGACGTACCCTAAGTGCTCCAAATTACACATTACTTAGGACATGAATAGCATGCTCTGACTTCAGTGGGAGACAGGAGCAAACCAATGCCAAAACCCCCACTGGGTTAAATCCTGCTCTTAGTCACAAGGAGGTAAATCCAGAATAACTCCACTGAAGCCAATGAAATTACACTGGTGTAATTAAGCACGCTTTGACTTCAGTGATACAGCTCTGGTCAGTTTGTCAGGACAACCCATCATTTTGTAGCAGCAACTGTTTATCTTAATTATTTATAGAAATACATGCTGGCATCTATTAGTTCATCTCCCTTAGTCAGCTGAAAACTTTTAATGCACTCCCACTCCTTCTTTGCATCCCTACCTGTGTGCTTAATGTTACTGTATTCACAAGAACATAAGAATAGCCATACTAGGTCATACCAAAAGTCCATCTAGTCCAGTATCCTGTCTTCCAACAATAGCCAATGCCAGGTGCCCCAGAGGGAATGAACAGAACAGGTAATCATCAAGTGATCCATCGCCTGTCACCCAGTCCCAGCATCTGGCAAACAGAGGGTAGGGATACATCCCTCCCCATCCTGGCTAATAGCCATTGACAGACCTGTCCTCCATGAACTTATCTAGTTCTTTTCTGAACCCTGTTATAGACTTAGTCTTCACAACATCCTCTGGCAGAGTTCCACAGGTTGACTGTGCACTGTGTGAAGAAATACTTCTTTTTGTTTATTTTAAATCTGCTGCCTATTAATTTCATTGAGCGACCCCATGCTATTCCTTGCACACTGGACTTTGATTCTAATCTCCTTAATGTCATTGGAAATCAGGTGTAGCTCCATTTATTTCAAAGGAGTTAAAATGGTAAAAGGGAAATCAGAATCAGACATACTGTACACACAATCTTCTTATGAGATCGTCAAATTACACTGTGTGTGGCTCATTTGTGAAAGCATTTTTTTATGCAATGAACTCTAATTGGAAATTGAATGTTTCTGTTTAAAGGCAATAACTAAGAAATGTTTACTGTGCTGCAATAGCATTTTGTTTAGAGTGAGAACAAAACCATCAAGGTCAGTTCCTCAGCTGGTGTATATCAATCTAGGTCCCTTGACATCAGTGGAGCTATACTAATATATGTCAGCTGAGGATCTGGCCCTCAGTCTAAACTTAGCTCAAAAGATTTAACGTTTGTATCATTTTTTGCAAGTGAAGCACAATGCTGCTTCTTCGAGTCGTGCCCCAGTGGGTGCTCCACTGTAGGTATATCTGCATCCCAGCACTGCTGATCCAAGAATTTTGGTGGAAGTGTCTGTTCGACCTGCACATGCCCTGCCCCTCCTTGTGGTCTGCCACAAGGTTAACCAGCACTGAGCAGGTGAACCCTCCTCAATTCTTTCTCCTTCCTGGCTAGAGATGGAATTTTAGCTGTCCATTAGCAGATCGTTATCTTCTATAGCATTGCTAATAGTTTCTCTCATCTTTTAGAGCTCCCTTTTCTTTTTTCACTCCTTTATCTTTTATTTATTTATTTAGCTAAACAAACAAACAAACAACTTTACTTTTAACTTCATTTTTCTTTGCTCCCCCCCTCCGCTGTTTGGCAATTCCCCACTGGCAACATCATGCCATGCACCCCCATTTCCGACTGTTGAGTCAGGCAGTGAACAAGAGGACATAGTGTCCCGCTGCTCCTCTCATCCATCCTGTGGTACCCATTTCCAGTATGACTTCAACCATACCACCCTTCTGACTCCCTGCCTCCTTGATGTGGGCAGCCATGGTATCCATCTCTTGGGCCCTTCTCACCCTCTCAGTAGCCTTACTGGGGGAGGAGGAGATTATCCCTCAGACAAACTTCTCATATTCATCATCAGATGAGACAGCGATGCCCCCTCCTCCGTCATTACAGATGACTTCAAGCTTTTCCAGGAGCTAGTTCAGAGGGTGGCAGATACATTACAACTAACACTACAAGAGGTGACTGAGTCACACCATAAACTATTGGACATTCTACATGCCTCTGCATCATCCAGAGTAAGGCCCTCTTGGATTCTGCCAAACTCATATGACAGACCCCAGCATTGGTCCTGCTAACATGCAAGTGGGATGATAAAAAATATTACATGCCAGTGAAGGACACAGAATTTTTCTTCTCCCACCTGCCCCCCCCCCCCATTTGATCATTGTGGATGCAGTGAACTCAAGAGGCTATTAGCATCATCTGAAATCCACCTCCTAAGACTGGGACTGGAAGCGCCTTGATCTTTTCTTTTGAGAGAAAAATATACTCATCAGCCACTCTACAGTTCCATATCTCAAACTATCAAGCCTTAACAGCAAAATATGATTACATTGACTTCTCAGAACTCTATTCCTTTATTGAGCAGCTCGATTCTCACAAGGACCAATTCAAAGCCATAATTAACAAAGGTTAACTAGTGGGAAAAAGATCACTCCATTCTGCACTCAACACAACTCACATGGCAGCACGTTCTGTCTCCACTGTTGTTGTGATGACACGAACATCTTGGCTGCACTTATCCGGTTTCCCCAAAGAGGTGTGAACAATCATGGAGGACCTTCCCTTTGAAGGTACAAAGCTCTTTGTGGAAAAGATAAATGTTTCCCTCCATACTTTAAAAGATTTCAGGGCTACTGTTTGATTGCTTGGAATCTATTCACCTGGGCAGAAGAGAAAGTATAGCCCTGAGCCTTCATTCAGGCTTGTCACAATATTCATCCCAACGCTCGCATGAATCCCAAAGAAAGAAGTCCAACTTCTCCAGATGGAAACCTTTGGGCCCTAAACCTACTTATTTTCAGTTATACACTTCAAAACAACAGTTTTGATGGGTTGGCTGGGGTGCCATCAGACCACTCTCTTCAATATCATCCAACGCTGAAAATCCCCTAACATCCTTATGGATGCCTTCTTGTCCCATTCCGCAGCACCTGGGAACAGATAACTTCCGACAAATGGGTACTGGAAATTATTTGAGATGGATACTGTGACACTGCACCATGTATTCTTCAGAATGGTATGGTTATGATATGATTATGCTGCATCTTGTACAAGATATGTCTTGATGGCTGTCATTGGAAAAGTTATGATTTGCTGAATATGATTATCCTATTTGTATGCATGTATCATTTTTGTATCTAAAGTTATGAATATTGACTATGTATCTGCATTTCAAATGTAGGCAAGACACCCACTAGGCAAGATGCATCAAAAGATGCATCTCACAAAACTAAGTGATTGGGCAACAAAATGGCAAATGAAATTTAATGTGGATAAATGCAAAGTAATGCAGATTGGAAAAAAAACCCCAATTATACATACAATATGATGGGGGCTAATTTAGCTACAACGAGTCAGGAAGAAGATCTTGGTGTCATTGTGGATAGTTCTCTGAAGATGTCCACGCAGTGCGCAGAGGCGGGCAAAAAAGCAAACAGGATGTTAGGAATCGTTAAAAAGGGAATAGAGAATAAGACTGAGAATATATTATTGCCCTTGTATAAATCCA